>NW_027441808.1:502500-622500 GCF_048569485.1 Anomaloglossus baeobatrachus
GTCGTCCGTATCATCCGCAAACCGCATGTGACCGGATCCTGTGGATTAAATGTGCAGCGCATGCAACCGTTATTTTACCGGATCCTTCTGCAGCGGGACACAGAATTTATCGGCCGGCGCTGGAGTCAGCTGACTCCTGATCTCACAGCCCGCACACGCTGCAATAGCTGCAGGTGGGCTCATTCACATGACCGTTCCGTTTGTCCTGGTCAGTTTATGTTTTTTTGCGGACCCACAGACAGGACCATCTTTTCAATGTCTTTTGTGTAGGATCGGATGGTACACGGTAGCACTTCCATGTGCATCCGATCCTACAAAAAAAAAAACACATCGGATGCCGTATGTCCGCTCCGTTATTATGGAGCATGTCCTATTCTGTTCCGTAATAACGAACCGTGACTCAATACAAGTCAATGGGTCCGCAAAATTCCCGGAATCAACACGGAAGCACTTCCGTGTGACTTCCGTTGGGTGCCCGTGCAGTCAGTGTCCCGCTCCAGCCCCAGCCCCGCGGCTGCCCGCTCAGCAGTGTCAGCAGCGGCCCGCACTGCAGTGTCAGCAGCCTCGGGGATGACCAGCGCTACCGTCAAGAGGTTAGTAAGTTCATTACCTACGGTGATGAAGTCCTGCCTTCCTGACGTCAGCGGTCGTCGCTGCCTTCTATGCCCGCCGCTTGTCACATCACCTCTCGCTATCAACCCGAGACTGTGACTAGTGGTGACGTCACGGGCCGCTCGCGATACTTGGTTTGTGAAGGCGGCGGTCATTGAACTCGGTGACAGCGCTGCTGTCAGGAGTTCAGCGATCATCGCAGGTAATATACCTCGCTAACCTCCTGATAGCAGCACTCGTCATGCCCTGCAGTGACCTGGGCTGACCTATTGATGTTAGCTCAGGTCACTGCACGGCTCTCCCAGCCAATGGGGAACATTCTGTTCTTCATTGACTGGGACATTGACTATGGTATGGATCATCGTGGGACCCCCTTGTATTTGTCACGCTTCCCGGTCCCCTTGCCCCGCTCTCCGGTCCCCCTGGTCCGCTCCCCGGTTCCCGGCGGCGTTCCCTGCTCACCACTCCGGTCCCGGCCTCTTCTTCCTCGCCTGCGCCCTTCATGTGTCCTGCTCCCGGCGCCCCTCTGCGACGTGGGACACTCACCCGGGCACTCCTGCTTCCTCTGCACCGCTCCCTGGACTGGCTTCTGGCACACGGGCCTCGCGCATGCGCATAAGGGCGCGCGCGGTCATTGACCCTCTCTTAAAGGGCCAGCACCCAGAAACAGGAAATTGCATAGACAGGTACAGGGTATATTAGGATTCTCTTTCCTGGTGGGCGGGGCCTGTTCTACGTGTTTAGTAAGCTAGGAGTTCAGGT
This sequence comes from Anomaloglossus baeobatrachus, assembly GCF_048569485.1. Lineage (NCBI taxonomy): Eukaryota > Metazoa > Chordata > Amphibia > Anura > Aromobatidae > Anomaloglossus > Anomaloglossus baeobatrachus. Next base: position 503,875 of record NW_027441808.1, read on the forward strand.
CCCCGTATTGCTGTGTCCAGTATTAACCCCTGTCTGTCTCGCAGAGCCTGTCCTGCCACGCCAGCTGGTCCTGACCACGTCCGTTCCAGTACTACTGACGGTGACTTCGGCGGAAGTTCCACCACCTCTGCAGCTCCGCCAGTCTCCAGTCCCTGGCTCCGTTTGGTGACCCGTCTCCTCGCTCAGCAGGTTCCGGATTCAGTCTGACCCTTCAACCCGGCCTCGGACCCTGAGCCTCGTCACCCGGACTATCGTCTAGAACTCCGTGTTCTCAGCGACATCTACTTTCCAGCTCTCCTACGGACTGGCTTGCTACCAATAGTGCTTCGGCTGCCGTGCATCAAGACCCTTTGGCGGGGTGACCGGCCTGGCTGCCACACCAGGGGAACCCGGTGTACGGTCCAGTGTTTCCACCACCCGGACATAACAACTAGAACAGGCCATGGATCCCGCCGAAGCACTAGCGGCCCAGCTGGGCAACTTGTAGCAGGAACTCGGCCGACAGCGCGAGACCCAGTCCCGCATGCTGGCCTTCATGTCCTCGGTGGATGCTCGCCTGAACACGCTGCAAGCAACAGCCACGTCCCTGGCATCTCAGGCTTCTACAGCTCAGTCCACGGCCGCTGTTCCCGTGGCGGCTTCCTCGGACACTTCTAAACTCCGCTTGGCCTCTCCACCCCGATATGCCGGAGATCCTAAGACCTGCAGAGGATTCTTGAATCAGTGCTCCCTCCACTTTAAGCTGCTTCCACACCTGTTTGCCTCCGACCAAGCCAAGGTGGCGTTTGTGATGTCCCATCTGGAGGGAGAAGCACTGGCCTGGATGAACCCTTTATGGGAGAAGGAGGATCCGGTAACCACCAACAACCAGGAATTCCTGCAGGCTTTTCGTATCACCTTTGACGAGCCCGGACGCGCCTCCGCTTCCGCCTCATCGCTCCTCAGGCTACGTCAGGGGACTTTGACGGTGGGTCAATATGCTATCCGCTTCCGCAACTTGGCCTCAGAATTAGGGTGGAAAAATGAGGCCCTAACCGCCGCCTTCTGGGAGGGACTCTCGGGCCGTTTTAAAGATGAGCTGGCTGGTCGTGACGTGCCTTCCACCCTGGATGCCCTGATCGCTCTAGCGACCCGAGTGGATCTTCGCTTTCAGGAACGATCCAAAGAGGTGTCCCGCGAGAGGCGTCCGATACGGCACTCCTCCCCACCACTGAAGTCCATCGCTCCCCAGTCAGCGTCACCTGGCGCTTCTACCTACGAGCCCATGCAGATTGACCGCCTGAGGCAGTCTGAGCAACGCAGAGCAGAACGACTAGCAAAGGGTCTCTGCTTCTACTGCGGAGATGGCACACACCTGCTACGTTCCTGTCCTGAGAAGCCGGGAAACTCCAAAGCCTAGGCTTGGTAGGAGAGGCCACCCTAGGTGCTGGGACTCTCTCAGACTCCGTCACATGGACTGTTCAAGTGACTACAGAAGAGACCCGGTTCACGGCAGAGGCATATCTCGATTCCGGAGCAGCAGGCAACTTCATCCAGCAAGCCACGGTGGATAAGTACCAGGTGCCAGTTCTCACACTAGAAAAACCGCTGGTGATCGCCTCTGTCAATGGGAGACCTCTCTCTGACACCGTCTCGTTGATCACCAAGCCTGTGGAATTACGGATCGGTGCCCTGCACACCGAAAATATCACCTTCTACGTCCTCCCGCGCATGTCTCATCAGATCCTGCTGGGACTCCCATGGTTACGGGCACACGAACCGTCGGTCAGCTGGAGTACAGGTGAAATTACCCGATGGGGCTCCTCGTGTCACGAGAGATGCCTGAAATCCATACAGCCCATCCGACGACCTCCGGTTCCAGAGTCTCTACCAGGACTGCCTTCTGCTTACTGGTCCTTCACGGACGTGTTTGATAAAAAGGAGTCAGAGGTACTGCCGCCTCATCATCCCTACGACTGTGCCATCGACTTACTGCCGGGAACTACGCCTCCTAGAGGTAGGATATACCCTTTGTCCCCTGCTGAAACACGGGCCATGTCTGCCTATATCACCGAGAGCCTGGCAAAGGGGTTCATTCGGAGATCCTCGTCCCCTGCCGGAGCAGGTTTTTTCTTCGTCAAGAAGAAGGAAGGTGATCTGCACCCTTGCATTGACTACCGGGGATTAAACCAGATCACCGTAAAAAACAAATACCCTCTGCCACTCATCCCCGAACTATTCGATCGGCTCCGAGGAGCTCGTGTATTCACCAAGTTGGACCTCCGTGGGGCATATAACCTGGTTCGCATTCGCTCTGGAGACGAATGGAAGACCGCATTCAACACTCGGGATGGGCACTACGAGTATTGTGTCATGCCCTTTGGTCTGTGTAATGCTCCGGCAGTCTTCCAAGAACTGGTGAACAACGTGTTCAGAGACCTCCTCTATGTCTGTGTCGTGGTGTATCTGGACGACATCCTGGTCTTCTCTCCGGACCTACAGACCCACAGAGAGAACGTTCAGCTAGTACTCCAAAGGCTCAGAGAGAACCGTCTGTACGCCAAGTACGAGAAGTGCGTCTTTGAAAAGTCGTCTCTTCCCTTCCTGGGTTATGTAATCTCTGACACTGGCCTGCAGATGGACCCAGAGAAAGTGTCTTCCATCCTCAACTGGCCTCCTTCCGGACTGAAGGCCATCCAACGCTTCCTCGGCTTTGCAAACTATTATCGTCAATTCATCCCGCACTTCTCTGCCCTGACTGCGCCTCTCTCTGCCTTGACTAAGAAGGGAGCTAATCCTAAGGACTGGCCACCGGCGGCCGATGCCGCGTTCTGCTCTTTGAAACAGGCGTTTGCTTCTTCCCCGGTTCTCCATCGCCCTGAATTGAACCGACAGTTCACCTTGGAGGTGGATGCCTCCTCCTCAGGGGCCGGGGCAGTGTTGATGCAGAAATCCTCCACCGGGAAGATGGTCACTTGCGGATTCTTCTCCAAGAGCTTCTCGGCACCCGAACGCAACTACACCATCGGTGATCGGGAGTTACTGGCCATCAAGCTGGCCTTGGAGGAATGGCGCTACCTCTTGGAGGGAGCAGTATACCCCGTGATCATCTACACAGACCACAAGAATCTGGAGTACCTATGGTCAGCCCAAAGACTGAACCCGCGACAAGCCCGCTGGTCCTTGTTTTTTGCTCGATTTGATTTCCAACTCCATTTTCGGCCCGCGGATAAGAACGTGCGGGCAGACGCCTTGTCTAGGTCCTTCGTGCCCGTGGAGCAGGAGGACGAGACGTTCCAGCCCATCATCAGCCCCAGTAAAGTTATTCCGGTGGCTCCTGTCGCTCTGCCTCAGATACCCCCAGGGAAGACCTATGTCTCAGATACTGACAGACAGAGAGTCCTGCACTGGGGTCATGCCTCGAAGATCGCCGGCCATGCTGGTCAGAAGAAGACTTGGAGTATGATTGTCCGTCACTATTGGTGGCCGTCCCTCCGTAAAGACGTCGCAACCTTCGTCTCAGCCTGTCCATCCTGTGCATCGGAACAAGACACCCAAGCACCTACCATATGGACGTCTTCTGCCTCTGCCCATTCCTTCCGTTCCGTGGCAACATATTGCAATGGACTTCATTACGGACTTACCCTTGTCCTCTGGACACACGGTCATATGGGTTGTGGTGGACCGTTTCTCGAAGATGGCTCACTTCGTTCCCATGGCCGGGCTGCCCTCTGCCCAGTAGCTAGCTGACTCCTTCATACAACACATATTCCGATTGCATTGCTTTCCTGCTCACATTGTGTCCAACAGAGGAACTCAGTTTACCTCGCGCTTCTGGAGGGCTCTCTGCAAACATCTGGGAGTATCCTTGGACTTTTCTTCGGCCTACCACCCTCAGTCGAATGGCCAAGTGGAACGGGTCAATCAGATCCTGACTTCCTTCCTGCGCCACTACGTCAACATCCATCACGACGATTGGTCCACGCTCCTTCCTTGGGCTGAAGTCTCCCACAACCAACACATCAGCGAGTCCACCTCCAGCTCTCCCTTCCAGGTCGTTTACGGACTTCAGCCTTCTGTTCCGCTGCCAGTATCCTCGGCTTCCGATGTCCCTGCGGCAGATGCTCTGGTCCAGGACTTCTCAGCTATATGGAACTCTGTCAAGACTTCCCTAGAGCGTGCTTCTTTGCGGATGAAGAGACATGCGGACAAGAGGCGCCTGGATCCCCCGTGTTTCTCCCCAGGTGATCTGGTCTGGCTTGCATCCAGATATGTCCGATTGAAGTTGCCATCGTACAAGTTGGGTCCTCGTTACATCGGGCCGTTTAAAGTCATCAGCAAGATTAATGCTGTCTCCTACAAGCTGCAGCTCCCGGCCACGATGCGGATACCCAACTCCTTCCATGTCTCCTTGCTCAAGCCTGTTGTCCTTGGTCCCTTCTCCGCTGGTGCCGATACTGCTCCTCCTCCCATCGCTGACGATGACATCTATGTGGTAAGGGATATCGTGGCCATGAAGACCGTGCGAGGTCGGCAATACTTCCTGGTGGACTGGGCGGGTTATGGTCCCGAGGATAGGTCCTGGGAGCCCCGGGAGAATGTTGGCACTCCTCTGATTCGTGCCTTCCTGTCCCGGTTGCGGGGAGGTGGGGGGGGGGGGTACTGTCACGCTTCCCAGTCCCCGTGCCCCGCTCTCCGGTCCCCCTGGTCCGCTCCCCGGTTCCCGGCGGCGTTCCCTGCTCACCACTCCGGTCCCGGCCTCTTCTTCCTCGCCTGCGCCCTCCATGTGTCCTGCTTCCCGCTCCCGGTGCCCCTCTGCGACGTGGGACACTCACCCGGGCACTCCTGCTTCCTCTGCACCGCTCCCTGGACTGGCTTCTGGCACACGGGCCTCGCGCATGCACATTAGGGCGCGCGCGCGGTCATTGACCCTCTCTTAAAGGGCCAGCACCCAGAAACAGGAAATTGCATAGACAGGTACAGGGTATATTAGGATTCTCTTTCCTGGTGGGCGGGGCCTGTTCTACGTGTTTAGTAAGCTAGGAGTTCAGGTCCCCGTATTGCTGTGTCCAGTATTAACCCCTGTCTGTCTCGCAGAGCCTGTCCTGCCACGCCAGCTGGTCCTGACCACGTCCGTTCCAGTACTACTGACGGTGACTTCGGCGGAAGTTCCACCACCTCTGCAGCTCCGCCAGTCTCCAGTCCCTGGCTCCGTTTGGTGACCCATCTCCTCGCTCAGCAGGTTCCGGATTCAGTCTGACCCTTCAAACTGGCCTCGGACCCTGAGCCTCGTCACCTGGACTACCGTCTAGAACTCCGTGTTCTCAGCGACATCTACTTTCCAGATCTCCTACGGACTGGCTTGCTACCAATAGTGCTTCGGCTGCCGTGCATCAAGACCCTTTGGCGGGGTGACCGGCCTGGCTGCCTCACCAGGGGAACCCGGTGTACGGTCCAGTGTTTCCACCACCCGGACATAACAGTATTACACCAGACCTGGATTTGTTTTTCTTTCTAATAAATTGGTGAAAGAGGGAATGTGTTGGGGAGTGTTTTTTCAAATAAAAATGTGTTTGTTGTCTTTTTTTTTTTATTACTGCCTGGGTTGGTGATGTCGGATATCTGATACACGCCTGACATCACTAACTCCAGGGCTTGATGCCAGGTGACATTACACATCTGGTATTAACCCCATATATTGCCCCGTTTGCCACCGCACCAAGGCAACAGGATGAGATGGCGCGAAGCACCAGGACTGGCACATTTAATGGATGCGCTACTTCTGGGGCGGCTGCAGCCTGCTATTTTTAGGCTGGGGAGTGTCCAATAACTGTGAACCTCCCTAGTCTGAGAATACCAGACCACAGCTGTCCGCTTTACCTTGGCTGGTGATCCAATTTTGGGGGACCCCGTGTTTTTTGTTTTAAATTATTATTTATTTAATTTAAAATAACAGCGTGGGGTGCCCTCTGTTTTGGATTACCAGCCAAGGTGAAGCTGCCAGCTGTGGTCTGCAGGCTGCAGCCGTTTGCTTTACCCTAGCTGGCTACAAAAGATAGGGGGACCGCATGTCATTTTTTTTTATTATTTATTTATTTTTTGGCTAAAAACAAGGCTAAGCACCCCTTAGTGCCACATGAAAGTCACAAAAGGGTGCCAGCTTAGAATATGCAGGGGGTAAGACATTATATATGTATTTCTTATCTATCTATCTATCTATCTATCCAGCCCTCTATTCATTCATTCATTCATTCATTCATCCCTCTATCCCTCTGTCTCTATATTTATCTATTCATCTCTATATCTACTCATCTATTTATCTTTCTTGCTGCTTCCGTTTTTGCGGTCCGCAAAAAAACGGAAGGCACGCAGATGTCACACGGATGCCACTAGGATGCATCCATGAAAAAAAGGACCGTTTTTTGTGGCCCGCAAAAACGGAACGGTCATGTGAATGTAGCCTTAACAGCAGTCGCTGCCTGCTGCCGGTCACATGTGACCGTGTGCGGGCTGTGTGTACAGGAGTTCAGCTGAGTTCAGATACGCTGACTCAAGTGTCGGCCGATTAGGCTGGGGCCACACGGGGATTACTGCGATCCCCTCGCATTACACTCGGCTCACGCTCAGTACAGCAGAGCTGAGTGTCATGCGTGTGTCCCTGCGACTGAGGTCCGACTCTGCGAGCAGACCTCAGCAGCGGGGGCGGACCGGCACTCGAGGGGTGGGCCAGCACTGAGGATGGGTGGGAGGGATTTCTCTCCCTCTTTCCTCCGTAGTCCACCGATGTACCGCAAGTGCAGTGCGATTTTTCTCTCACCACATACACTTGAATGGGTAAAAGAGAGAGTCTTGCATTACAGTTGTAGCATGCTGCGATTGTTTTCTCGGTCCAATTAGGGCTGAGAAAATAATCGCTCATGTGTGCTGACACACAGGCTAATATTGGTCCGAGTGGTATGCGATGTTTGATCGCACTCCACTCGCACTGTTTTTCTCGCCGTGTGGCTTAGACCTTACTTGTTCTATGTCCCCCTGCATCCATCGCAGCGTGTGCAGGCTGGAGTTCAGATCAGCTGACTCCAGTGCTGGAGTGAACTCCGCTGACCTCACAGCCCGTACACGCAGCAATGGTTGCAGGGGGACACAGAACAAGTAATTGGCAGACACTGCAGTCATCTGATTACTTGGGATGAATTTAGCAGTAAAATGCTCTGGTGCTCGATGGGCGAAGCCCATGTCGATTTTTTTTTTTTTTTTTTTTTAAACAATTCATTAAAAATAAAAAATAAAAAAAAAATCACATTGTTTGTGGGCTCCCGCTGCATTTTCTATTGTTAAGGGTAACCCAAGCAGCTACTGGCTGCTAACCACCGCTGCTTGGTGTTACTTTCACTGGCAATAGAAATCCAGGGAAGCATTTTTTTTTTATAAAGGTTTTTGCCTGAAAACTTTTTTAAAAAAATGAAGTGGGCTTCGCCATATTTTTGTATGCTAGCCAGGTACAGCAGGCAGCTACGGGCTTCCCCCAACCCCCAGCTGCCTATTTGTACCCGGCTGGGAACCAAAAATATAGAGAAGCCCTTTTTTTTTTTTTTTATTTCATGAATTTCATGTATAGTTTACCTATACTGATCTGGTGAGGTGTTGTGATCCATGTTTATGGGTGTTTTTTGTGCATTTGTGCATTATTACTGTGAGCTGTTGTGGTGTTGTGTCGCCCGGGGACAAGGGGTACTCAGATCCGGGCCACGGGGTCACTTCTGTGAGTATCACGGTGGCGTGACCCGGTCTGTGATCCCAGGCTCCACAGTAAGAAGGGGATTAGGTAAGGGAGATAGTCCGTGACGCCACCCGTGGTGTGCGGTGAGGTAACGGAGCACCGCCGCTGCCGGTTAATGGATCCCGGGGATGGTGGTGGGCAGCAAGGTGGTGATTTCCCTCCACGGGTAGGGTGTTGGTGTCCCGGGACCCCGGTGAGGTGGTGCAGGGTGGAAATGGAGAAGGTCTGAGAGCTGTGCGTCCGGTTGTACTGGGGGATGTTGTTACTCACAGTTCGCTTTGCAAGGAAATTCACACAGAGTCAGGAATTAACCAGAAACTGCCGGAGTCTGCAGCCTTCGGTACGGAGGGTGTTAGTGTCCAACACACGGTGCAGTAGCCCCTGTTCTTTCCCTGCAGCCAGGTGCCTCTCTCTCCACTCTCTTTCTCTTTCCTCCTCAGCCGGGAACGGGGAGTCCGCTCCCCTGCAGTGATCCAGGATCTCCTTCCACACCGGCGGGCCACTACCCTGCCCCGGTCACAGAGTCCCTTCCTCACTACCAGCCTGTCCCAGCCCTTTTGGAGCACGCTTCAGTATCAGCCCGGGAGCTACAACTCCGGGCTCCTCTCCTGTCTCTCTCTCCACACACTCTGCTCCAGCCCCTCCCCTCCTGCTCTGTTTTGCTCTTACACTGGGGGAGGTGGTTTGTCCTGCTGCACTGGTGTGGGATCAGGTTACCAAGGAGGATTAACTCTTTCTGTGACAACCTGGCTTTGCCAGGGCGTCACAGTGTTAACCCTTGTTGTCATTTTTGTTGCTGCCGTCCTGCTCTTTCTTTTCTCCTTAGCCTCTCACTGTTTATTTTTGTGAGTTTGCAATGTGTCCCATCTGTCTTTATCTGTATTTCCATCATAATCCTGCCCCTTCCTTCCCTAGGGGATCACAGATTAGATCTAGTCAGGAGACTAGTAATGCACGAGACTCCGGCATCTCCATCTTCAGGGGTAATCCAGAGGTTAGGAATAGCTTAGGGTCCCCTAGTGTGAGGGACAGTATAGGAGCCCCCTATCCCTCATTATCCTGCAGTCACATTGTGACAATCAATCAGATTATTTACTGTAGTACATTCCAGAGAACTGGTGCTAGGAATGGGACAGCCGAATTAGCAAAGATGTAACTCTTCAGGCTGCTTTACACACGATATCGCTAGCGATCTCGTTAGCGATGTGACACGCCCAGATCATTGCTACAATTTGCCGAGATCGCTCATAGGTCATTTTGTAGCGGTCACATGTACCCATCTCACATACGACGCTACATCGTTCAGCGAGATATTGTTTGACCAAGGCGGTCATGTGGATGTTGTTCGTCGTTGGCAGGGTGTCAAACGTAGCAATATGTCTGCTGCATTCCAAACGGCGAACAATATTTTGAAACTGAACGTCATGTCAAGGATTTTCGCTATTTTTAAGATCGTTCGGAGTCGCACGTAGGTGTCATATGCAACGACGTCGTCAACGACGACAGAAGTGCGTCATGAAAACCATGACCCCGACGACATATCGTCAGATAAATCGTAGCGTGTAAAGGGGCCTTTAGATCTTGATATTGGACAACATATTCAGAATATTTTTTTCCCTAATTTAATTTCTGATGTTATGGTTTAAAAGAATAAATGTACTTTCAAGATAATATCATTAAAAATTAATAACTTTGTGTTTATTTTTAGCAGATGACTGTATTGGGAGTTCAGATGGAAATCTAATATCTTCAGAATTTATAACAGATGATGAAAGTATCCAACATGATACATATGAAGAGCATGCTGTTGTCCCAGATATAAATCCAGTCCTTCCTCAGAAAGCTCTATCATCTGAGTTTTTCAAACAAGCCCAAAATTCCCATTTATCACAGAATTGTAAGCAGAATAAAAGTTACAGAAGGGATGTGGAATATGAAACGGATGAAACGGTTCCTACAAGGGAGAAGACATTTTCATGTTTAAAATGTAGGAAATGTTTTGCCAGGAAATCACATCTTGTTATACATCATAAAATTCACACAGGGGACAACCCATTTTCATGTTCAGAGTGTGGGAAACGTTTTATTGCGAAATCAGAGCTTGTTATACATCAAAGATCTCACACAGGGGAGAAGCCATTTTCATGTTCAGAATGTGGGAAATGTTTTATTTCAAAATCATATCTTGTTATGCATCAAAGATCTCACACGGGGGAGAAGCCATTTTCATGTTCACAGTGTGGGAAATGTTTTATTCAGAAATCATGCCTTGTCAGACATCAGAAAATTCACACAGGGGAGAAGCCATTTTCATGTTCAGAATGTGGAAAATGTTTTTTTCAGAAATCATGCCTTGTTAGACATCAGAAACTTCACACAGGGGAGAAACCATTTTCATGTTCAGAGTGTGGGAAATGTTTTTTTCAGAAATCATGCCTTGTTAGACATCAGAAACTTCACACAGGGGAGAAACCATTTTCATGTTCAGAGTGTGGGAAATGTTTTATTCGGAAATCAATACTTGTTGAGCATCAACGATCTCACACAGGAGATAAGCCACTTTCATGTTCAGAATGTGGAAAATGTTTTATCCAGAAATCAGCTTTTGTTAAGCATCAAAGATCGCACACAGGGGAGAAGCCATTTTCATGTTCAGAATGTGAAAAATGTTTTAGTCAGATGTCATGTCTTGTTAGACATCATAAAATTCACACAGGGGACAAGCCATTTTCATGTTTAGAGTGTGGGAAAAGTTTTATTGCGAAATCAGATCTTGTTATGCATCAAAGATCTCACACAGGAGAGAAGCCATTTTCATGTTCAGAATGTGGGAAATGTTTTATTTCAAAATCATATCTTGTTATGCATCAAAGATCTCACACAGGGGAGAAGCCATTTTCATGTTCAGAATGTGGGCAATGTTTTACTAGTAAATCACATCTTGTTAGACATCATAAAATTCACACAGGGGAGAAGCCATTTTCATGTTCAGAATGTGGGCAATGTTTTACTAGTAAATCAGGTCTTGTTAAACATGTGAAGAAGCCGCACAGGGAAGGGAACCTTTTTCATGTTGTGAATAATTGAAATATTTAACTGGTAAATCAAGTCTTGCCGACCATCAGAAAACCAACAGAGCGGACCAGCCATTCTTGCTTTCAGAATTTGCCAAATGTTTTTAAGAGTAATCAGATCCTGTTGTCCGATGAGCCACACAGGAGAAGCCATCATGATATATTATAATTCAAAGGGTTATATAAGAAAAGTTAGATACAATTGCTCAAGTAAGAATTTGTGAGGAAAAACACCATTTTATTTATTTTTAAACTTATTGGATTTTTTGGACCATAAGACATACCTAGGTTTTGAAGGAGGAATATAGGGAAAAGGATTGACACAAAAAATGTGGTCATCACGCACTGTTATGGGGGGGGGGAATCTGCTGCTGACACTGTTACTGGGATAAAATCCCCCAATTCTTTACTGATGTCACCCATCCTGGGCCCCTTCCAGGTACTGTTGATGTGTCTCCCATCCTTGTGTATACTGTTTATCCATCCTGGTATATATGATGCCCATCTTTATCCCATCCTGGTATATATGATCCCCATCCTGGTATATATGATTCTTGTCCTAGTATATATGTCCCCATTCTTGTATATATAGCCCTCATCTTGGGCCCATGCTGGTATATATTTCCCCATCACACTGCACACATAAGAAAAGAAATGATTATACTCCCCATCCCTCTGCTTTTCCGGTGCACGGTGTTCTCTTCTGATGCTGGCAAGTGACTTCAGCATGTAAGCGGCGCAACGCATGACATTACTGCCATGTGCCCCCAGTTACACGCAGACGTAAGTGTTACAGAATAGTCAGCCATAATGTGCTGAGCAGCCATGTTGTATCTAACAGCCATCTTGGGAAGACTTGAGCAAACTAACTTTGCAGCTAATGAGATGCACTGGCTAGAGTTCTCCCCCCAGAGAAAAGATAGAGATGACATCAGTGTAATTAGCAAGTATAAGAAAAGGTCCAAAAAAGGTTAAATTGAATAGAAGAATACAATTGCGTCAGTTGATAGATGGTGATATGTCGTCATGAATAGCAGGTATATTGAATTGATAAAGAAATTAAGTTGTCAATAGAGTTGTCAGTGTGTGAAGAGTTATGTGAAGTAGAGGCGCCTTCAGGGATCAGAAATGTCAGCAATGACGACACGGCTGAACTAGTGAAAAGTATCATGGAGGCCCATAGGAATCCAATAGTGTTTACCGCAATGCTCGTAAATAATGTTATGATGTATCATTATATTCTTTGTTCTCCAACGTATACGCCTTTCTCTGCAGTATGAGCTTTCCTTTGTGTAACATGTATAAAATCCCCACACGCCTTTCGGGGGACACTTCTTCATCTGTTGCTAATTCTGCTGTTTTGCAAGACACCTGCGTGTGTCATCCTGCCGCATAACCTGTCTTATCTGCTCTGTTGCTATCTCGGAATAAACTTCAGTCTTTGCTTGGAACGGATTGTCTACAACGTCTTCTTAGCTCTCAAGGTCTACGGACATTTTCTTTCAGTAAGCTGCCAGAATATTCACTGCTCCCCACAGCCGGGATTATGGGTTTGGGGAGCAGTGAATATTCAATGTCTAATAGTAGACACACGTGATCGCCCAGTCATAGCAGTAATCGGGCGGCTTCGTAATCATGTGTACCCGATATTAAACAGAGTGAATATTCGCTGCTCCCCATGCTAATAATACCGCCTACTTCTTGGTTGGGGCTGGCTTCATTGCCTAGAGGTGGGCGGGATTATGGCGTGGGGAGCAGTGAATATTCATTTTCTTTTTTAGCTGGCACACTGTTAGCCTTTATGAGAGCCTTTAGGAATATTTGTGAAAGATTTTGATACTGGATTATATTTAGATAATTCACTAATCTCAGGTTGCCCACTGCTTTATTTACTAAAAAGCGCAGCCCCAGATTGGAGATAGGAACTCTGAAGTATATCACATTGTATATAATTGCATTTCAAAACTTGTTGTTTTGTTAATAAATGCTTGTAAATATATATTCTTCATGCCTAGCTTTCTCTATTGTCTAGATGTGATGATTTTGCCTCAGAACCTCTGGCGTTGGCGCAGAGCTATAGACATTTCACACCAAAATAGTGAGGGGAAAATCTATTCACACTTCATCCTAGATATGTGGAAGTTGTTAAGACGCTCTGTTCCCAAATTATCAAAGCTTTTATGCCAAAAAAAACTCACAAAACTTTGGAAAGTTGTGCCAAGATTTGGCATTTTCATTTTGAAATTGGCAGAGTTTGGGTAGGACGGGGGCGTGACAGCACAGCTCCTTTAATTCATGACGAGCTGTGGTGTTCCCTATGCCAGAAATCTCACTCCAGTGTCTGATGGGAGTAATATTTCTAGCATGATACAAGGAGGCACATGCCACTCGCCAAACGCTCCAGATTCATGAGGAGGCATTTACCTCTTCATGAATCAGGAGTGGCCACAGCAGAAATTGGGCTTTTTATGTTATAAAACTGATTCCTTTACAAAGGATAATTGTTGTAATAAAAAAAACTAAAGGATTTTATCTGTCTGATATCCAAGAGATTATTTTTTTTGTGGGGCTACCCACACATAGAGATATACGGAGGGCGTGGCCTGGACGGCAATGTGAAGAGACGTGTTTGTGGAGCTCTCCTGCAAACTCCCTTGATAAATCCCTGAATACCGCTGTTATCACTGCCTCAGCCGGCTGTCAGGAAGATAAGGTGGTGAGGACTTGTCTGGGGTGAGTCTGGTGGATGCAGAGAGGTGCCATGGTCCGTCACAGGCAAAAAGATAATGGAGGCGGGAAAGTCCCCAGCTCTCAAGATGGTGCCATGATAAGGCAGGAAGCTGAGAAAGTTAATGCAGCCTGTCAGGAGAGGATGCAGGTCGCGGCAAGGCTGGAGAAATTTGCCCGGACTTCAGAGAAATCACTTCAGCATACAGATAACAGAGGTGAGGAGGGAGAAGACAATGCCAGCTCTGATGAGATGGGGGATGGTGAAAAGCAGCAAGATAAGACAGGAGAAGTGGAGAAAGCACATAGTGCACAGGAGGCTCCAGAAAACCCCACTTTAAAGGACATTTTTGCAGTGGTGTCTTTTTGTAAAACAGCTCTGACTACCCTGACGAAGCAAGTTAAGGGATTACAGGCAGAGGTTGCTGACATCAAGAAAGACCTCAAGAAAGCCGATCTGAGAACAACGGCTGTAGAGGAGAGAGTGGGGATAACAGAGGATCATATTACAAAACTACAAAAGTCTGAAAAAAACATTTGCACAGCAGATAGCTGAAATCATGGCAAAAAATGATGATTTAGAGAACCGCTCTAGAAGAAATAACATCCGAATTGTCGGCATCCCTGAGAAAGCGGAAGGAAGAAACCCCACTGAATATGTAGAAGACTGGCTCAGGGGGAAAATGGGTGCTAATGTCTTATCTAAGCTCTATGCCGTGGAACGTGCACACAGAGTCCCGATGCAGCCACAACCAGCAGGCAGGGGCCCTCGCACTATGCTAGCCAAGCTCCTCAACTACAGGGACAGGGACACTATACTGCGAAAGGCAAGAGACATGGAGGATCTTATGATTGACGGCCAGGGAATTTCCATATACCCGGACTACTCCATTTCTGTTCAAAAGCTACGTATGACTTTTACAGGAGTAAAGAGGCGCCTGCGAGAGATGGGGGTGCAATACTCAATGATGTTCCCGGCAAAGCTAAGAGTGACGGCGTTGGAGCGGGTGCACTTTTTTACAACTCCAGAGGAAGCCATGCAGTGGTTGGACGCAAACGAAAAGCGGATCCGTTTGAAGGAATGAGCTGACTGTCTGAAGCTGCAGTGTGTTGGAGAAGGCCGGCTGAGGCTCTACAACATCCTTAGGAGCTTACAGGGGACCCTTCTTGTTTTTTCTTTTTTTTCCTCCTTCCCTTTGGGATTGAGGTAGTATGCAGGGGGAATGCGAAGGGTTTGATGTGAGCTTCGCAGGACATGGGGACTGCCTAATTAGGCGCGGTGGTGGTATTTACAATTTGAGATTCCAGTTTAATTACTGTTCGCCATTTTACTGTTATATTGGTTGAGTGGAATATGATTATACATAGAAAGGGGGGGAGTGGAGAATTGTTGGAAAAGGGACGAGTTTTAAAATGTATCTAAGAGGGGAAGGCGAGGGAGGTAGGGGGGAATTTAGTAGGGATTATGGACCAGGTTTGGAAAACCCGATGCTTCACGGGAGTACTCGAAAACACGAAGTGGTGGGGAGTAGGAGGGGAGGGGAGCAGGGGGGGAGGGGGGAAAGGGGTAGGGTAGAGGCAGCATGGGGAGATACTACAAGGTTTGATGGTTTTGCTGGGTGGGATAATGGGGGATAGAATTAAGGTGTTGAGTTGGAATATTAGAGGGTTATCAGATAGGTCTAGGAGAGCGGCATTAATTAAATATGTTCAAGACCAGAACCCGTCAGTAATATGTCTACTAGAAACGCATCTAACAAAGGAGACAACACATGTTTTAAATAGGAGATGGGTGCAGAAGGCCTATCACTCCACCTTTTCCAACTATGCAAGGGGTGTATCACTGCTGATCCATAGCTCTGTGCAATATGAAGAGATAGAAGTGTATGTGGATAAAGAGGGACAGTGTGTGGCCGTCAAGTGTAAAATATTTGGCAGACTCATGTGTATAGCTGCAATATATATACCACCTCCATATAAGTGCACCAAACTAAGGGAGATAAGGGAGTTCTCTGAGAAGGGGGGAATAATCCCTTTTTTACTGGTGGGGGACTTCAATAATGTGATAGATCTGTACTGGGATAGGAGTAATAGACCTCCAGGTATCCAGGATAGTTGTATGACTTCGTTTGGCACTCTTATTGGGGAACTTGGAATGGTGGATGCCTGGCGAGTGAGGAATGGGAGGGTATCCTGCTTCTCTTGTTATTCGGCTTCACATAACACTCTATCCCGTATTGACATGGCTCTAGCTAGTGATCTGATGGATGCAATGATAAGCGACGTGCAATATCTGACAAGAGTGATTTCAGATCATAGCCCAATTCTAGTATCCATACGACGGGGGACCCTGACAGGGGGAAGGAGGGGAGAGTGGAAGCTTCATCCAGCATGGATCCGTCATATTAATATGGGGAATATAGAACGGGATCTTGGGGATTTCTTTATCCACAACGAGGGTAGCACTGGTCCGCTGGTGATATGGGATGCGATGAAGGCATACCTCAGGGGGCTCCTGTTCAGGGATATCTGTAAACGTAAAACACAGACGAGGCAGGATGAGAAAGATAGCCTGGAGGCCTTAGATAAGGCAGAGCTGGAAGCAATCCGGAGTACTACTACGGATGCGAAGCAAAATCTTAGGCAGGCGCATGAACAGGTTAATAAGATGCTTTTGGAGAAGGCGGTAAGGAAGCAGGCATTCCAAAAATTGCATTTTTATGAGGAGGGGGAAAAGGTTGGTCATCTATTATCGGTCATAGCTGCAGCTCAAAGGAGTAGTTCATTTGTGCATGGTATGGACACGGTGGAGGGGACACAGGTCACTGAGGTTGAGGAGATCCTTGGGGTCTTTAAAGATTTCTATCGCACGCTATATTCTTCTATTGGAGAGATGAGGGTGGAAGAGGTGGACTCATTTCTTGAGCGAGGTGAGCTTCCGGTGTTGTCTGTGGCGGATAGAGATAAACTGGAGTCACCTATTACTATTGATGAACTGGAGGACGCTCTGCATGGCATGAGCAATGACAAGGCACCGGGAGCAGACGGGCTACCAGTTGAAATTTATAAACAGTTAGAAGAAATCCTATTACCCAAACTATTGAAAGTCTTTGAGGTGGCGGAGGGGGAAGGTATATTGCCTGAATCTATGAGAGAAGCAATAATAGTAGTAATTCCTAAGGAGGATAAAAATCCGAGGCTTCCAGACTCATATAGACCCATCTCGTTATTAACAGCGGACGTGAAGCTTCTGGCTAAGGTGTTGTCAAACCGGCTGACTGGAGTTATATCTAACCTAATCCATATGGACCAATCAGGGTTCATGGCCAATAGGTCGACAGCTGCTAATATCAGGAGATTATATCTTAATCTACAGTTGCCGCCTGACAACCCTGGCCGGAGGGTGATCGCTTCGCTAGATGCCCAGAAAGCGTTCGATAGTGTTGAGTGGGGGTATCTGTGGAAAGTGTTGCAGCATATGGGTTTTGGCCCACGGTTTGTAAAGTGGGTGCAGCTGTTGTATAATAGGCCTACTGCTAAAGTTAGAGTTAACGGTATGACCTCCTCAGCGTTTGAGTTGCACCGGGGAACGAGACAGGGCTGCCCACTATCGCCGCTCCTATTTGCTATTGCAATAGAGCCTCTGGCGGCGGCCATTAGGAAAACAAAGGAGATCCATGGATTTAAGTATGGGCATTTAGAGGAGAAAATAGCTCTTTATGCTGACGATTTATTACTTTTCTTGGGGGATCCATCAGCCTCATTGGATCATGCCATGCAGATAATAGAGAAATTTGGAGAAGTTTCGGGACTGACCATTAATTGGTCTAAATCGAGCCTCTTTAAAGTGGATGGGGAAGTAGCCTGGACAAATGAGGATACTGGGGCTAACAAATTGAAGAATGTGGACGAATTTAAATATCTAGGTATCCAGATATCTCTGCCAGTAGAAAAATACATACAGGTGAACTTATGGCCTCTCCTTAAAAAATTGAGAGCCAAGGTGGATGCCTGGAACAAGCTACATTTGTCAGTTGTTGGAAGGGTTAATTTGCTAAAGATGGTAGTAATGCCTAAACTCCTATACATACTGCACAATGCCCCTGTTTGTATTTCCAGGAAAAGATTTAAAGGGATAAACTCGCTGTTTAGGGACCTGGTGTGGGGTAAAAAGCAGCCTAGGGTGCGATTAGAGACTTTACAAAGGCCGAAGGATGAGGGGGGTCTAGCAATCCCAAATCCGGAATTGTATTATATAGCGGCGCAATGTCAACACCTCAGGGGTTGGTCTGATCGAGAGAAAGATGGGGGCATTAAAGAAGTACTGGAATACATAGTGGGTAGAAGTCCATTGGTAATGGGACTAGAGGATGGTGCGGTGGGGCTCCTGGGTAGAACATCTCCTACAATGGCACTTATAAATAAGACCTGGGATAGGCTGAAAAGGGTGAGAGGGGTGACCCGGTTAACTAAGTTTACACCTATCTGGGATAACAGTAATCTCCCGGAGATTCAGAAAATGGGGAATATTGAGGAGTGGAGACGCAAGGGTGTAATATACATGCATCAGATATTGGACGGAGGAATTGTGAAATCGTTCCCACAGTTACAGAGTGAGTTTCAGTTACCGGCGTCTGGCTGGCTTCACTACAGCCAATTAAAACATGCGATTGCAGCCCAAGCGGCTAAACAAAGTGTGGACATACAGACTGACCTGGTACTGGAGTATGTGTGTAAGGGCGGAGGAAGCACTAAAGGGATCATTTCTGGCACGTATAAAGATATACTACATACCTTTCTTTTAGACTACCCAATTAAAACTAAATCTAAATGGGAGGAGGAAGTTGGGCCGATAACGGAGGAGGTGTGGGAGAGTATCTTAGAGTATGTCCCTAAACTTTCCATGAGCGAACCAGCCAGACTGTCTCACCTATACGTGATTCACCGGGTATATAGGTCTCCCTTACTGATGTTTAAAATGGGGTTGAAAAGGAATTCGGAGTGTCCAAGGTGTCAGGGATCTGACGCAGGTATTTTTCACATGATGTGGTCTTGTCCGAGACTGGTCTCCTTTTGGACTAAGTGTGACGGGGTGTACAGCAGAGCAAGGAGAGACAACAGGCCGAGGAACGATCCAACAGGTTTATTCACAAGAACACTGGAACAGCACACGATAAGTCCACGTAAAACAGATTCGGGGGCCCTTCCCGACAATCCTCGGACCGGATTACAAAGCAATCGTCCTTACAGTAGTCCAAAGAGTTCCACACAATCCCACGGGCCGCCACACAGGCCTAGCTCCGTCCGTGTCCACAGCCACACAGGCTGGAGCTCCTGCTCCCTTCAAGTTTCAGCTCACTCTGAAGTTACAAAAAGGGAAATGCATTGTCTGTGCTCCTTGACCAGCCCACCATGTTCAGGGGGTGGGGGTCACACATCCTATCATCAATGGTTTGGTCCATCACAGGGCTCCGATATGTCTGCCAGCCACAGTAGATGAAGGGATCCCCTGCTGTGCAGAACAATGACTATTCCTTCACTGGCCAATTCAATTACAGATTAGATACACAACTCTGGAAAGAAGAGGACAGGCTATTTACATAATCACATTAGATGCCAAGACTACAATTGTTAGGGGTGCTTCACACACAGCGAGCTCGCTGCCCAGATCGCTGCTGAGTCACGGTTTTGGTGACGCAGCAGTGACCTCATTAGCGATCTCGCTGTGTGTGACACTGAGCAGCGATCTGGCCCCTGCTGCGAGATCGCTGCTCGTTACACACAGCCCTGGTTCGTTTTCTTCAAAGCCGCTCTCCTGCTGTGACACACAGATCGCTGTGTGTGACAGCAAGAGAGCGACAAATGAAGCGAGCAGGGAGCAGGAGCCGGCGTCTGACAGCTGAGGTAAGCTGTATCCAAGATAAACATCGGGTAACCAAGGTGGTTACCCGATATTTACCTTAGTTACGAGCCTCTGCAGCTCTCACGCTGCCTGTGCTGCCGGCTCCGGCTCTCTGCACATGTAGCTGCTGTACACATCGGGTTAATTAACCCGATGTGTACAGCAGCTAGGAGAGCAAGGAGCCAGCGCTAAGCAGTGTGCGCGGCTCCTTGCTCTCTGCACATGTAGCTGCATTACACATCGGGTTAATTAACCCGATGTGTACTGTAGCTAGGAGAGCAAGGAGCCAGCGCTCAGTGTGCGCGGCTCCCTGCTCCCTGCTCACACTGGTAACTAATGTAAACATCGGGTAACCATACCCGATGTTTACCTTAGTTACCAGTCTCCGCAGCTTCCAGACGGCGGCTCCGTGCAAGCGCAGCGTCGCTTGCACGTCGCTGCTGGCTGGGGGCTGTTCACTGGTCGCTGGTGAGATCTGCCTGTTTGACAGCTCACCAGCGACCATGTAGCGATGCAGCAGCGATCCTGACCAGGTCAGATCGCTGGTCGGATCGCTGCTGCATCGCTAAGTGTGAAGGTACCCTTAGAGAGAGACACATTGAGATCAGTAGCTCCCCCAAGAAAATACATGAATTACAACTAATACAACCAGGGAAATATGCATATCATGACATAGTATCACAGCATATACAGTGAGAGGGTAAATTACATCTTCACAATCCCTCCCCCTCCCAACTTGTGTACGTACTAGGGACCTCTACAGGTCACTGGTTAAGTACACACAGGCAGAGCGTTACTTACATGTGGCTTCATGCAGCCACGAATTGGCATCGTAGCTCTCCCACATCATTGCCCAGGAGAACAGCTGCAGGCAGACCACCCATCACCCCAACCACACATCGCTTGACCCCAAAACCAAAGTTCAGATCCACAGTGGCTGTGGGAATAGTCCTCCATTGTCCACCAGCCAGTTCAATAACAATCCCAGGTCCTCTATGGATTGCCTCAGGCCG
Source organism: Anomaloglossus baeobatrachus (assembly GCF_048569485.1). NCBI lineage: Eukaryota > Metazoa > Chordata > Amphibia > Anura > Aromobatidae > Anomaloglossus > Anomaloglossus baeobatrachus. Next base: position 524,350 of record NW_027441808.1, read on the forward strand.
AACCACTCGGGGATCAGCCAGTGTGAGGAAAGCACCCGAGTCACAAAATCCAACAAGTCTCTGTCCATCCAGCACAACCTCCTGCAAGTGCTTACCTCGATGAGCAGAAGTCGTCATAACTGCGGGTCGCACCCCGTAAACTCCTGGTGGTGCAACATGGGGGGCTGAGTCACTAGGCCAGTCCTCACATAACGGTGCCACATCTTCCTCCATGGCACTGGGCTGTAAATAATTAACAATCCGATTGGGTGCAGGATCAGTCCTCATTTGAACAGCTGGGCAGGAGACTTGCCGATGCCCTGGCTGTCCACATTGATAGCATCTGAGCTGGGTCTCCCTCCATCCAAGGCGTCCTCTTGGGTAAGGGGTAGGGGAACTTGGAGGCCGGCTCCCACCTGAAGGTGCTGTAGGGGTTTGAGGATGATTCCTCCATGGCCTGGCTGGGCATGAGGCCTGCAAATGCCCGGGATGCCTACAAACATAACACCTGCGCTCTGTTACTTCCTCTCCCCGGCGTATTCCAGAAAGTGCAGTAGAAGCAACTGGAGGCACATTAACACGGGTATCAACATGTGGTGGCTTAGAGGAACGGGGAACAATGGGGACAGAATAACTGGGGGCATCCGGTGTTGTGGAGCTGTTAGGCGTCTCTCCATCCTCCAACAGAACCCTCCACTGAGGCTTGATGGTGAGCACCTCATCAGCTAGAGCAGCAGCTTCCTCCACTGTCGCTGGTTTTCTCTCACGCACCCATTCCCGGATCTCAGCGGGGCACTGGGCAAAGAATTGTTCTTTTAGGATGACCTGCAGGAAGGTCTCCCAAGATAAGGCCTCCTCTGCCTCCAGCCAGCGATTACATATTTGTTTGAGTCTATGAGCATATATCTTAAAAGACACTTCCCCATCACAGGCTAAAGCACGGAACTGAGTCCTGTAAGTGTCTGGGGTCACAGCATAATGTTTTAGAATAGTCTGTTTAATCTCCGCATACTCACAGTTCCACCGAGGGTCCATAGCTCTATAGGCTTCAGCAGCTCCACTCTCTAAGAGCCCAACCAGATGCCGGACGCGCTCCCTGTCCGGGACTTCCATTAATCGACACTGATGCTCAAAGTCCTGGAAGAAGCCCTCAATGTCACCAGCAGCCTCATTAAACTGCTTGAAGTCTTTGCGGGACACTCTGGGAAGTTCCCTCATGATGGGTGCTGGGGTTACAGTCTGTCTGGAACCTCTCGCGGCTTCCACAGCGAGCTGCTTATCCAGCAATGCTATCTCCTCCATCCTGCGCTCCTTCTCTTCAGCTCCACGCATGGCCTCCCTCTTATCTTCTATGGTGGCCTCATCTCCAAGCAGTGCCATCTTTTCCTTGTACCACACAATCCATTGACTTTTTTGGGTATTTACCTCCAGCTCCCGTCTTTCCTCCCTTTGCTGTGAGGATCCTTCCTCCATGTCATTTTGCGAGCAGACTCCTTCTAGCGCCTCAATCAGCTGCTCCTTGGAGAGTCCTTTGAAACGAACTCCTACTTCACGGGCCTTTGATTGCAGGCTCCCCAAAGTCCAGGTCTTGTACTCTGCAGTGCTGGTTCCTGATGTTGAGCCATTGTCCTCCATTCCTTCTGCTCTGATCCCAGCGCTGCCAACCAGTTTGTGACGGGGTGTACAGCAGAGCAAGGAGAGACAACAGGCCGAGGAACGATCCAACAGGTTTATTCACAAGAACACTGGAACAGCACACGATAAGTCCACGTAAAACAGATTCGGGGGCCCTTCCCGACAATCCTCGGACCGGATTACAAAGCAATCGTCCTTACAGTAGTCCAAAGAGTTCCACACAATCCCACGGGCCGCCACACAGGCCTAGCTCCGTCCGTGTCCACAGCCACACAGGCTGGAGCTCCTGCTCCCTTCAAGTTTCAGCTCACTCTGAAGTTACAAAAAGGGAAATGCATTGTCTGTGCTCCTTGACCAGCCCACCATGTTCAGGGGGTGGGGGTCACACATCCTATCATCAATGGTTTGGTCCATCACAGGGCTCCGATATGTCTGCCAGCCACAGTAGATGAAGGGATCCCCTGCTGTGCAGAACAATGACTATTCCTTCACTGGCCAATTCAATTACAGATTAGATACACAACTCTGGAAAGAAGAGGACAGGCTATTTACATAATCACATTAGATGCCAAGACTACAATTGTATGAGAGAGACACATTGAGATCAGTAGCTCCCCCAAGAAAATACATGAATTACAACTAATACAACCAGGGAAATATGCATATCATGACATAGTATCACAGCATATACAGTGAGAGGGTAAATTACATCTTCACACTAAGGTTATCCACAAGATAGGAAGAACATATGGGTGTGTCCTCCCCAGGGAACCAGTGCTATGCCTATTGGGATATGTTGAGGAGCTTGGGGTGGAAAATACTATGAAAATTGTCATTGCTAGGCTGCTATATGCGGCAAGAAAGCTGATCGCCAGGTCCTGGATTAAAAAAGACCCCCCGACCAGGGGAGGGTACATTAAAAGGGTGAAATGTATTCTTCAGCTGGAACGGGGAGTGTATGAAAGAAGGGGGAATGTTAAAATGTTTGAGAAGCTATGGTCTCCTTGGCTGCAATGCGAATAAGACGAGTGATGGACCAATAAACTGGTCTGGGACCGGGATAGCCGTCTGAGACCTCTGATGTGTATGTTTTGTTTTATTTGTGTTACTAGTTGTTCCTCTTGCACAACGGGATGGTTGCTATACTACAGTTGAAGGGTATCTGTCACGCTCCCCGGGTCCTCGGCTCCCCTCCCCGGGTCCTCTGCTCCGCTCCCCGGGTCCTCAGCCCCGCTCCCCGGCTCACCTGCCACGCTCCCCGCTCTCCAGCCTCCGGTGCCCGTCCTTCCCAGGCCCCCTGGTCTCCGATCCCGGCGCCCGACGGCTTCCCAGGCCCTGGCCGGCTCCCCTGCGTCCTCCTCTCAGCTTCCTTCCCTGGCTTCTGGCACCCGGGCTGCGCGCATGCGCATTAGGGCGCGCGCGCGGTCACTGACCCTTTCTTAAAGGGCCAGCGTCCATTAACAGGAAATGAGGCTAAACAGGTACAGGGTATAAAGGGGTTTATTGTCCAAGGGGGCGGGGCCTGATCTTCGTGTTTCCTAAGCTAGGAGTCAGGTCTCCTGGTGTCGCTGTGCATATACTCACCTATCTCTCTTGTAGAGCCGTGCCTGCCTCGCCATCCGGTCCTGCCGTATCCTGAACCCCGAACGCTGTCCATCTGCCATCCTGACAGTCCGCACCATCTCGGATCCCTGCGGTGACCCGTCATCTCGCTCCAAAGGTTCCGGACCCCGCCTGACATCATCTCGGCTTCCGAACCTGAGCTGCGTCACCCGGACTACCACCAGTGACTCCGTGGTCCCAGGGACTTCTCCGCTATACTCGTGTGCACGGACTGTTCTGCTGTTTATAGTGTTCCAGCTACCGGACTCTTTACTACCATCTAGGAGTTCGGCCCAGTGGATCCACCTCCTGGGTCTGCCCGTCCACCTGGCCGTGACAGTATCCTAAGTGTGTACTAAATGGGATGTAGTATCGGGGAGAAGTGTTGCTGCCGGGGTGGGGGAGGGGGCGGGAGGGGGAGTTAAAGGGGTAATAGATGTGATAAATTTAATTTGGATGCCGATTTGTTATTCTGTTGTATGTATTCTGTTTTAATAAAAAAGTATCTGATTTAAAAAAAAAAAACAAATAAACATTTACATTCAAGTACCTTATAGATGTTGTTGTCTCTCAGTCGTTTCTTTCTATTCTTCATCTTGTCCTGGCGCCATGATTACTTTCCACATTCACATCTCGTCTCTGCAGATGTCCATCTTCTCCGGTCTTCTGCAGCACATCCCGGCACGATGCCCCTAAAAATAGCAGAATGATTATAATACTTCTACTTAAAAATATCTGCCCTACTCTGTGCCCCAGAATAAATAATGGCCCCTCACTGTGTTCTCTGCATGAAATACGACCCACACACTGTCCTTCTTATGGTGCATGCCCCACACACTACCCTCTCCTTTCCATACTGAGCCTACTCTTCACACTGTCCTTTACACTGTGTCCCCTTTTGCCCAGTCTTTATACTGTGCCCTCATCACACTCCCCCTCCTTGCTATGGCCTCACACTGTCCTCCCATTCTGCCCCCTCTGCATACCGCTCCCCTCCACTACCCAGTCTCTATTCTGTGCCCCCTCACATTCTTCTCATCCCTTACTCTCTCCACACTACCTCCTGTGTGTTCATATACTTTCCCCCTCACTCCCTATCCTGCCCACTTGCTCCTCCTACCATGTCACTCTTTATTCTGTGTCTTCAAAATTTCTTTCCAGTTCGCTCCCCATTCTCTCTCTCTCTCTCTCCATACATCACTGCTCATCCTCTCTCTCCCCATACATCACCCCTCATGCTCTCCCCATGCATCAACCCTCATCCTCTCTTCCCCCATGCATCACCCCTCATCTCTCCCCCATGCATCAAACCTCATCCTCTCACCCCGCATGCATCAAACCTCATCCTCTCTCTCTCCCCATGCATTAGCCTTCATCCTCTCTCTCCCCCCATACTGTGTCTGAAGATTCTTCCCCCTCATTCTCTCTTCCCACCATACTCTGTCCACAGATAGTTCCCTCCCCCACCCTCTCTCCCCCATACTGTTTCCATAGATACCCCCTTCTCACCCCATACTGTTTCTCTTCCATGTCTTCAGCTCCACTGGAGCACTTATCAGCGCTCTCTGCCGCCTCCACGCTGCGGCCCTGACTTCCGAGTCAGCAGTGTGATCAGCTGACCTGATCACATGACAGCTGTCGCTCTGACCCGGAAGTCAAAGCCAGAAATCACCGCTTCAATTGTACTCACGTCTGAAAGATACAAGGACAATTGAGTAGTGGGAGCTGCGTGCTGCACTTTCTATGAGTGCGGCTGTCAGCGTGACAGCTGCGCTCAGAGAATGGACAGCTCTCACTATGGGTCTGAAAATGCAGCCCTTTGGCAGACTTTCACACCGATGCATCAGGCAGCCCAACAGCACCCCTCTGACAGTTGCGTCCGGGGCATATGCCCCGCCAGCCCCCCTAGATACGCCTCTGCTTATGTTCTGTCCTAGTCATTTCTTGGGCTACTTCATACCACATTATGGCCTGGTCAAACTTATTATGGTCCTCTAGCCATCCCTTACAGTTAGTCAGGAAATCCTGCCATGTTTGTTCATCCAGTGTTCCATTCAAACCTGCATTTACCTTTACCCAACATTGGTCTACAATAGGGATGAAATTTTCTGCGGGCCCCGGGAATCTGCTGGCAGCAGCGTTTTGCTCGCTGCCAGCCCTTTAAATCCCCATGTGCACTGCGAGGACGCACATTCTGCGTTCACTACTGAACGCTGGTCAGTGCTTGTGTGCGGATGACTTACTTTGTGGGTGGAGTTAGCGCTCTGCGCCCTGTCCCACAGAAGTCCAGCAGCAGTTTCACGGCTTCCAGCGATGTATGCTAGCTCCGGCTGTGCTGTGTGCCCACTTCCCCTGTGCGCACTCCCACTGTGCTGTGTGTCCGCTCCCCCTGTGCCTGCTTTGGCTGTGCTGTGTGCGCGCTCCCACTGTTCTGTGTGTCCGCTCCCCCTGTGCCCGCTCTGCCTGTGGTGTGTGCCTGCTCCCACTGTGCAAACTTTTACGGTGCTGTGTGCCCATTCCCCCTGTGCGTGCTCCCACTGTGTTTCGTGCCCGCTCCCTCTGTGTGTGCTCCCACTGTGCTGTGTGCCCACTCCCTCTGTGTGTGCTCCCACTGTGCCCTCTCCCAGGTGCCGTGTGCCCACTCCCCCTGTGCCGTGTGTCCGCCCCTCCAGAGTTGTGTGCCCCTAAGTGCTGTGTGCCCCCCCTTCCCTAGGGCTGTGTGCCCCTCTCCCCTAGGACTGTGTGACTCCCCCTATTGCTGTATACCACCCCCAGTGCTGTGTACCACCCCCAATGCCGTGACCCCCATGTCCATGCCCCCCCAGGCTATCTGTGCTCCACAAGTGTTGTCTGTTTCCCTCAGTGCTCCCTAGTGCTCTCCGGTGCCCCCTAGTGATGTGCGTGCCCCCAGTGCTTTCTGTGTCCCCTCCAGTGCTTTCTGTGTCCCCCCCAGTGCTGTCTGTGCCCCACCAGTGCTGTCTGTGCCCCCCCAGTGCTGTCTGTGCCCCCCCAGTGCTGTCTGTGCCCCCCCAGTGCTGTCTGTGACCCCAAAGCCATATCTTTGCCTCCTAGTGATGTATATGCCCTCAGCCCCTCCAGTGATGTATATGCCCTCAGTCTCTCTTGTGATGTATATGCTCTCAGTCCCTCCTGTGATGTACATGACCCCAGCGGCTCCTCTGATGTATATGATCCCAGCGTCTCCTGTGATGTATACATCACATGAATGCGCTGGAGTATATACATCACATGAGGGGATGGGGCATATATATCACATGAGGGGCTGGGGCATATACATCACATGAGGGGCTGGGGCATATACATCACATGAGGGGTTGGGGCATATACATCACATGAGGGGTTGGGGCATATACATCACTGCAGGGGCTGGGGCATACACATCACTGCAGGGGCTGGAATATATACATCATGTTGGAGATGCTGGGGCCATATACATCACAAGAGGGAATGGGGGTAAATATATCACATTGGAGATGCTGGAGACATACATATCAGAGGAGAGGCTGGGGCATATACATCACAGGAGGGGCTGGGTAATACAAATCAAAGGAGGGGCTGGGGAACCTCCTGTAATGTATACACAGCAGTCCCAGCGTCTCCTATGTGATGTATATACAGCAGTCTCAGCATCTCCTATGTGATGTATATGCCCCCAGCCCCTCCTGTGATGTATGTACAGCAGTGCCAGTCTGTTATGTGATGTATATGATTTACCAATCTTATTATCACAAAGAGTTGACTGCGCTCCAGACCGAGACAATCCTGGAAAAGCAGTTGTGAGAAGCAGCATGATCAATGTCACCGAAAATTAACCACTGCACCAAAGAGAAGAAGCTCTGGCCACCACAGTAGGGGTGAGTTAATTGTTTGACCAAATTTAGCCGGGTAATTTTCAAATTGATAATTTGGTGCGGCCCCCGAGGTTGATAGAATTTTTCAAATGGCCCCCGCCACTAAAATGGCTCCCCACCCCTGGTCTACAGCCTTTGATTGCTTCCGCGCCTTTAATGTGTTGTACAACATCAATTGCAGGAGTCCATATCTCCACATCCTCATCCTTACTGGATGAGGATCTACTCTGTGTAGTTCTTATCCTTGCAACAACTCGGAATGACAACAACCACACCACAATGATAACAAATACAGAGAAGCATGTCTCTGCATCCATGTTGCTTCCAAGGGTAGGACCTTACCTTGCACCACACCACTCGACACTGCGAAAGGTAAATAGTGACTACTATGTGATACCCCACGTCTGGGACACACGAGTTGCCACTTGAGTGACTGCACTGCCGGTACCACGCTTTTGTGGCACACCAGCAGCCACTCAAGAGTGACTGCACTGCCGGTACCTCACGTCTGTGGCACACCAGCAGCCACTCTACTGCAGTAACTTAATATCTATAATTGGGATCCCAGTATCACAGAGTAGGTAATATAATAATATGGGGCCCTTCTCCCCCCTTGGTTTTCCACATGAGTGTCTGTACAGCACGCTACACTGGAAAACCCTTAAATCACTCAACGTTTTTTTTCTATGGCACAGAAAGCAGGCAAATATTGTAAGGCAGATAATGACTATAACCAATGTCCAATCAGGAGGGATGTTAGGTACTGAAAACATCAAAGACGGCAGCAAAAGGGAGTTAAAGAGAGGACCAGAACAACCAAAACCCTATGAACTGCTGATCATACCCTGGGAATGTTATCAGGGTGTCCCAATAGACCTGTATCACAACTTTTAGCCCATAAATTCAAAGTTCAATGTCTTAAAGGTACAGTACACTTTTTTCAAAAGTGGCAGAAAAAAGCACTCGTACTTACAGCATAGCAAAGATAGTGAATATAAACAGCGCTCACACAAGAGGTATGCAAGATATTGCATGCGTAACACCATAGAGCAGCCAAAAGAACTAAAGAGAAAACTATAACAAGCAGTGTATTATCAGGGTGCGTGATATAGTTTCTGCGGATTAATTGCCGTGTTAGTGAGAGGCTGATGAGGGTCATGTAGTACAGGCACAATGAAGTCCACGCAATGTTGTATGTATAGAGAACAAGAAAACAGGGACCTGACATGAATCTCATATCACGTGTCAAGCAACAACTTCAAGGAACATCAGAACACAGAACAAAAAAGAGAAGTCTTTAAATTTTGCTAGCTAGTGAAAAACCATCTCATAAAGCCAAAATTCATGCAATATAAATATTTATTATAACAATGCTTCAAGATAATATAAATCAGACAAACAAACAAAGATCAACAGGTATATAAAGTGCAGAGGGGAAATAGAAAAGACCCCACGTGCCCCTGGATAGATGTTTTAATAATAGGATGGGTAAGTCATGCTGTATACAAGGCAGAGTAAAAAGGCAGATGCAGAAAATTGCCCTAGTTAAATAGCCATGTCAAAACAGTCAAATTACAATGTAAAAACTCACCCATATTTAGTAATTATAGGTCCAGGGGTGCACGTGGGGACTAGCGTCCCGACACGTGTTTCACGTCTCAACGCTTCTTCAGGGGACAGATAAAAAAGTGTGGAGATGTGCAGTCTTATAAGCCTCCCGTGTAAGCCCCATCACACCACATCACGCCCAGCTGTTACTGCGCACGGCCGGTGTGCTGAGTGCAGAGGCATTCAGCCACCCGGCGTCCACAGTGGAGATAGGAGGGAAGAAAACTTCCTGTGACGTCAGTGAGTAAGTCCAGGTCTACGCTGCTAAGGACGCTGTTGTAACCATGCTTGCAAACAGACACACACGGCCGCGCGTTAGGAACGGACGGCTCCCATATCCTGGATAAACAAGGTATTAACCCTTTACTGCATACATCAAAAAAGGCAGGCTAATAACGTCCAAATCAGTACTATAGATGCAAATACTAGCGATCAGGACGTATAAGACAATCCTCTTTTAAAACCAATTCATCATCTCAAAAAAGAGATGCACACAAAAAAAAGAGGGAAAAAGATAGCCATATAACAGCCAGATGCAAAGAAAGAGAGAGGATGGCAGTTAGAGCAAAATGTATTTTTTGCCATGGTGAACACATAAATAAATACATACATGTATAGTAAATGGAAATGACAAATTGCAATCCATAGTCATGGTTAAAATACATGTAGTGTAAAGATGCATATTTATCATCAGTAAATCCATAGCGTCGCTGTGTTCATCAGGTGCAGACAAATCCCAATTTCTCCAGAATGGAAAACTGCCACAAATCCGGATAGGGAAAAGTTGTGGAAAATATGGCACATCGGTGAGGCAATACTAGAAAATAAAAAATATACACACTGTTAAAATCGGGAACCAGATCATAAGGGGTCTACTCACATGATCATTATGAAGAGGGCATGAAGAACATTACATACCAAATCAAAAAATTAATAAAAATAAAATAAGATACATAAAACCCGCATTTAGAAATAAATCGGTGGAAGGGCTGCCATATAGGAAGGTTAAGGGGAGGCATTGTCACCACATTTATAGAGACTCAACCTGTCCTTAAATTAGAGGAATGGGGAAAAGCTCAGGTGTTCATTTAGGCCATGGTGTGACATTGTGCCCAGAGTGAATATCCAATGGCTCTCCACTTGTGCTAGCCGTTTTTTAATGTCACCCCCACGAATACCTAGATGAACCCTGTCAATGCCCCGAACTTTAAAAGTTTTGGGGTCACAATTATGGAACTCAAAAAAGTGTCAAGGGATGGTCTTTAAGACTGCCGGATCCGTAGCCTCTTTCGCCGCAATAATGTCCCGGACATGTTCTCTTGTCCTAATCCGGAGTTCCCGGGAAGTCAGCCTGACATAAACCTTGCCACACCCACACGTGGCGTAGTAAATTACGGCTGACGTCCCACAGGAGATGTAATCACGGACACGGAACTCCCTCCTCCCATCCGCCGATAGGAAGGAGGTGGCCCGGACAATATTTTGGCAACCACGGCAGGATCCGCAGGGATAACAGCCTTGTCGTGGAGGTCCACATCCAAAGAGAGGAGGAGGTTTCTCTGCCACATAGTGGCTATGGACCAGCATATCCCTGAGGCTCCTGCCCCTCCTATCTGTCATCATTGGGCGATCTGGCAAATATCCTGCCATCGAGGGTTCTGTCTTAAGGATACCCCAATGAATATTAAGGATCTCCCTAATTTTGTCCCATTGGTGACAGTGAGTGGAAATGAACCTGGCCGTTGATCCCAGTTTTGTATCACGCTCCCTTATGTTACCTGAAAGTAACTGATTACGTGCAGACCCAAAGGCTCGCTGGTATCCTCGTTTTACACATCTTCCGCTGTATCCCCTATTGACAAACCTCTCCCGCATGTGCCTAGATCGATCGACAAAGGCATCCGTCAAGGAACAATGTCTGCGTAACTGCAGAAATTGTCCCGTTGCAATAGCATCAATCGTCGCTCTAGGGTGTCCCGAGGTTGCGTGTAGGTGAGCGTTCACCGCGGTAGATTTGCTTAAGATGTCTGTAGACACCACACCACAGTCTCCAATGGAGATCTGAATATCTAGGAAATCAATTTTCCTAGGGTCAACGCGATGTGTCAGAAATATATTGAGGTCATTGGAGTTGAGTCGACGCACAAAAGACTCGAGGTCAGAGATGGTTCCCCAACAGACGACAAAAATGTCGTCAATATAGCGGAGCCAGCACTGCGCATGGGAGCTCGCCGACACGCCATCCCCGAAAACCTCTCGCTCCCAGTGGCCTAAGAAGAGGTTCGCATAAGATGGTGCGCAAGCCGCCCCCATCGCAGTGCTGCGCCGCTGAAGGAAGAACCTATCCCTGAAAACGAAAAAGTTGTGCATCAACACAAACTCCAATAACTCCATGATCAGCTGAGCCAAGGTTTTGTCCAGATTACTCATGTCGAGAAAAAATTGTGTGGCTCTCAAGCCATCCTGATGGCCAATATTGGAAAAGAGGGACTCTACGTCCTTGGTCGCCAGTGACACATCCTCCTCCAGGACAAGACCAACCAACCTCCTCAGGACGTCCGAGGTGTCTCTGACATAGGAGGGTAACGTCTCCACCAATGGGTGCAAGTAATGTTCAATAAATTTGCATACAACGTCACACAACCCTCCTATGCCAGACACTATAGGGCGTCCAGGGGGTACCTCAGGATTCTTGTGAATTTTCGAGAGGAGGTAGAATGTAGGAGTCACTGGCGACCTGACAAAGAGTCCATCTAAGATTTTTTTGGGGATGGTGCCTGCTTCAAATGCTCTCATCAATATCGCTTCAAGCTCCTGTGTAAATGCCTTCATTGGATTAATAGAGAGGGGTTCATAGAATTCACGGTTCTTGAGCTGCCTCCATGCTTCCTTCTCATAAAGTACCACTGTCCATACCACCACATTTTCCCCCTTGTCTGCTGGTTTAATAACAACTCCCTCTAGATTTTGTAATTCCCTGAGGGCCCTCTTTTGTTGGTTAGATAGATTATTGGTTCCTCCACTCAAGGGAAGCTGTTTAAGGTCCCTAGTAACTAACTCACCAATTATCTGAATTGGTGGGCATAGTGACAAGGGCGAAAATGTGGTAGATTTAGGCATAACATGTCGAGGAAAATTACCTGACGAGTGGCCAGTGGACTCCTCCTCCAGCTCTTCCAGGGCCTCCGAAGCTTTCTGCTCCAATGCGGACATACTAGGGTATGTGCGCACTAGGCGTTTTTTTCACGCTGCGTTTTTATGTGCATTTTTGTCTTAAGAAACGCACCCACGGCAAAAAAACACGTGCGTTTTTACCGCGTTTTGGTGCGTTTTTTGCTGCATTTTTGCTCACTGCGTTTTTAATCAGTGAACAATGCCATTAAAGATTGTTGATGAAAAAAAAAAAAAAAAAGGTCTGATGTCATTTCCTTCTTCAATATGTTGTTCATTGTATGCAGGAGAGCAGACAGCTGCAGAACTAGTGTATGCAGGAGAGCAGACAGCAGCTGCAGAACTACAAGGCTCAGCATCCTTCATCCAGGACTGTATGTAGGAGTTTTTTGCCCAAAAAAAAAAAAAAATGACTTGGGCTTCGCTATATTTTTGTATGCTAGCCAGGTACAGCTGGCAGGTACGGGCTGCCCCCAACCCCCAGCTGCCTATTTGTACCCGGCTGGGAACCAAAAATATAGGGAAGCCCTTTTTTTTTTTATTTCATGAATTTCATGAAATAATAAAAAAAAAAAATGACGTGGGCTTCGCCCAATTTTTGAGTCCAGCCAGGTACAACTAGGCAGCTGGGGTTTGGAATCCACAGTGCAGGGTGCCCATGCTTATTGGGCACCCCCGCTGCGAATTGGAGTCCGCAGCCGCCCCAGAAAATGGCGCTTTCATAGAAGCGCCATCTTCTGGCGCTGTATCCAAGTCTTCCAGTTGCCCTGATGCCGGGGTGGCTCGCTGGGTAATAATGGGGTTAGGGCTAGCTGTATATTGTCAGCTGGCCCCAAGCCCGAAATTCATGGTGTCACGCCAATATTAGACATGGCCACCATGAATTTCTAGTAAAGATAAAAAACAAAACAAAAACACAACACACAGAAAAATATTTTTATTAGAAATAAAACACTACACAATTAGTGACTCCATCTTTATTGAAATAAAGAACCCCCCTCCGCAGTAATCCTGGGTCAAGGGTCCCGCGCCGTCCAATCCGGATCCAATATCATCTGATCGGTTTGCTGGAAGGCAAGCAATCAGATGATGTGTCAGGATCAAGGACGTGAATCACATCACACAGCAGCTGATTGTATAAACGGCTTTTATACAATCAGCTGATGCATCAGTAGAAAAAAAAAAAAATGAGTCACGTCCGTGCGGATTACCGGCAGCTCCTGGAGCGATCGGATGAGAGTCTGATCCTGTCCCATCACTGCAGGAGCTGCCGGTAATCAGCTGATTAAGTCTCCTGACGGCAGGATCAGCTGATAAGTTAAGCCGGCCGGGTGCTAAAAAGCCGACGACACCGCGAGAATTACAATCAGTTGATGCGTCAGGTGACTGCATCAGGTGATCCATCGCCAGGTCCTGCAGGCTTCGTACGTGCCTGAGAGAGCACACAGCCAGAGCGGCGGTACCGGGAGAGGAGCTGGGAGCTGTTAAATAATGGGTTTACGGCGACAACTGCATAGCCAGTATATAATGATTGGAGCGAAGATAGGTCAAAAACATATTATGAATTTATTCAGATAAGAATTGGAGGGTTACAGTCATTAGAGAAAAATAACTGTCTTGGCTTGAGTTAATAGATGGAGACAGATAGAAAAAATAACAGTTCATATCTCTTACATCGCTGTAGTGTGTAAGTCGTCTCGGGATGGTCTGTAGATGGTCTGGTCGGATGGGTCCGTCTTTCTCCTGTCACCTTCTGCCTCTCCCTCCTTCTCCCACTACCTTTGAAGTGTGGGCTTCTTTTATAACCCAAAACCCCTCCTCCTGATAGCCCTTATCTCTTTACATGGTAACACAAAAACTAACTATCCTTATTTTAGGTTGAGCATTACATCATGTCACGTGGTACATTTTACCCGCGAAATAAGTGTACCTGCGCACTAGAGACCTGTAACAAAACCTACTTCAATCTATATATATATATATAGAAACCCTTTGAGGCTCGCTGAGCTTTGACCTCAGTGTAACAGTAACTTACAGTAAAACGTTTCTCATAGCTATTTCAGCTCTTAGCCCAACATTCCAAACAATATATAGCACTACTTTGACAACTTTGACAAACAATGTCAGATGGCTTTGATGAACAACTAGCAGATGAGTTTGGTTCTACCATGTCAAACTTTTGGTTAGCATTTTCCAACTTACAGACTCTCCTTAAAGGGATGGGCGAAATATACATATATTTATGAATATATGTAATCCAGTCTATGAATCAATCTCCATAAACTCACTATTTTACAGTCCCCCCTTATATGGAAGTTTGATGAACCCCGGGAAACCCTAACTCAATCGTGTCATCATTCGTATCACATACATTCTTGTTGGAAATTCTAGACCAATATTTGACTTGATAAACCAATCTGCAACTTTCTGTCAAAAAGTCATCTTGCGATTTAACATTCCTCTAAGAATGTTATCTTCCTTTTTCATTTCTATTTTTATGTTCCTATATATCTTCTGAATTCTACACATCACAAAAACTTGATATATAATACACATCAAAACTAATAAAAATATGATTATGATGGGATTAAATAAAACATTACCAACCGCTGACTGAAAAGATGACTGAGACCAGGAATGTACAGATTTACTAAAACTCTTCCACCAAGTTCTACCTGACATTCCATTCCATTCGTGTTCAATATCACTTAATTCACCTTGTTCATGTCTGAATATAATTTCTGCTTCCTTTAACTGTTTCGTTAATAAATCTAACAAACCCTTGTCTTTCTTTATTTCACTTGTCCACATATCCCAAGGAAAATCATTTATCTGTGATAAATTGAATTGTATCGGAAATGCCGTTAAGTTTCTCTTTCCTATAGAAGTGATATTAAAACTTCCTTCTTTCTTTGAAAGAGATCTCACATTTCCTTCTATACAATACAAACCCATAGGTAGGTTTTCCTTATGTACACAAGCAGGATAGAAAGCAGAAACCTTCTCTGTCTCAGACATGACCTGAAAACATATCTTAGTTGGACTTACTGGAGTCACCAGATCATGTAGTGTCTGTACAGTCTCTATTCTCGCATGACAAGAAGAATGATTATGAAAACATGAATGATAAATCACCTTATCCTGTCCAGGTAAACACATCACCTTAGAAACAAAATGCAAACATGAAGAAATGTCTACTTGTTCAGTGTTCACTCCATCAAATGCAAAATCTGTGTACTGCAGTTGCTAGAACACTTGTTGTGTGTTACTCACAGGTATACCCAAAACTGTAACAGGAACAATAGTTCCTTCTCTTCCAATCACCGGGATTAGTGATGTGCCAACACAAATGTTTCGATCACATCCTAACCACTTATTTACCCACAAATCCGTATGATTCAATGCAAAATCATACTCTACAGGTAAATTTCGCAGTATTCCCAGTGGAGTAATTCCACTCTGTAAAGCCTGTGCAATCAGCTTCAAATTAGAAGAGTACTCTACCTGTATCTCCAGGCACGCTTTAGCCACTTGTGTTTCGTGTGTGCTTTCCACGAGAGCTAATGTAGCATCCTGTAGATGTGACACGGAAGAGCCTAGTACAGCAGCTGTATTCATTACCATCTTTTCAAGAAGTTGATTCAGACTCTTCTGAACCTTTACACCTTTTCCTCCAATAAAACCAATATTATCCAAATCTGACTTAAGCGTCTGTATATTCATGGCATTAGTCAGACTTCCCACTGTCCCAATTCCTCCCAGAATTCCTTCTAACACTCCTCTCTTACTCCTAGTTTGAGCTGTTCTTTTCCCAAACCACTGTTCTATCCCCATCTCCATGTTTATGAGATGTGATTGACATTGAGGAAACCTGGTAGAGATCTTCCAATGAGACATATTGAAAGTCCACACCATTGTCATAAATTCTCCATCCCTTAATAAGGACTTGGACTGAAATTGATTAATTTGGAAAGGAGAAGACGGCATGAACCTCGTGTCTGTGCATGCACTATCTGCTGCTGACCAAATATTCACACTAACGTCTTTACAATGTCTGTAATGTGTCTTTGTTTCAACGCAACACTGGTAAATTCCAGAGTCCCTGGAAGATGGATTCTCTATGGAAAAATGAACGTATCATCCATCCACCTGATATTACCAATCTGACCTCTGTGAATGACATTAGTTGGACTGTTTAAAAAACTTCCCAAAAATGATGAATTTTTGGTCCATGTCAACAAAGACTCAGAAGGCAATTTCAACCTTGTGTTACATTTTAACATTATGGGTAATGTATTTACTTTATTATGTACTGTCTGTGGTGAAACCCTTATTTCCGGAACTATAGTGTTAGTAACGGTAAACACTACAGATACCTGAACTTGTACAGGTTCCTGTGTTATCTGGAAATTCCATGTTTTGACCCAATCTTTATCTCCTTCTGTGATGGAGAGTAAAGAAGGATCCAGAATTTTCCCAAAAACCTGAGTTTTTAACAAAATTTCTGTTTTGGATCTTCCAAACTTTCCCTTTGCAATCATGTCATTTGTAATATCACCGGACCATACAGCAGGTTCATCACCTCTGATCTCTATGTTCCAGTATAGTACATCTGTAGGAGAACATTCCCATGTACCAGTTTTATTATTATGTACATATTCTCCTTGTAATTGTGTGAATCTAGTTTTAGGTCCTGCAATCGCATGTAATATTATGTCTGTGTCGTGTATGAAATGTAATTCAATGCAACATTTTGTTCCATATCCCATGCAGATATTTCCTGTTATCTCCACAGAATTGTCCGTGATGTCCTCTGTCAGTAAGTTCCGTGTATCTGATCCTCTTGGTCTTCGAGAATGTTGAATCTCTCTAGTCTGTTCATTCACATCATTGACGATTGTTCCTTGATGTAACATGTAAACAATGACGAAAATAAAGCAAAGCAGCAGGAACGTAGATCCCATCACGTAGAAGCTTGTCTTGAGCTTGGGAAGATGTTCTTTCTCCAGAAGGCTTGATGTCATCTTTCCTTCACAGTCTTTAGGTTCTTTATTCCAGTTCGTATAGGAAACCATTTCTTCCTGGAAAGAAATGCAGTATCATTATTTTGTCACAAATATTTTGCACTGGTCAACGTGAACCCACACTTTTTGTGTTTTCCGGGTCTTTTTTACCACATTTGACACTCGGTGCACAAGAATCATGACTTGTCCCATAGTCTCAAGGACTTCAAAAGGACCTTCCCAATTACACTCCCATGGACCACTCTTGCGAAAGGTTTTGATCATCACTAGAGCACCTTTCTTGAATTTGGACTCATAGGGTGGCTCCATTTTCTGCATTCTTCTCCTGCAGCGATCTCAACCATTGGGACCTTGAGATAGCATCTTTTTGTGGAGTGGATAAAAATGGCTCATGTGGAAACCACAATGGCATTTTTCTTCCCGTCATCAACTCAAACGGAGTGAATTGAGTTGTAGAAGAGATTGAACCTCTTATACTCATCAGTATGAAAGGTACCTTGTCAACCCAAGTGTTACCTTTGTCCAAAAGCATCTTTGCAATTCTGGACTTGATTGTCCTATTCATTCTTTCCACAATTCCCGCAGATTGTGGATGATAGGGGACATGAAATTGCTGTCGCGCCCCTAGAATAGCACAAGCAGTTTGCATGATTTTACCTGTGAAGTGGCTACCTCGATCGGAGGTAATCATCCTTGGGATCCCCCAAGTACAAAAGACATGTTGTACCAATTCCCTTGCTGTGGACAAAGCATCATCTTTCCTAACAGGTAATATTTCTACCCATTTTGAGAACACATCTACCACAATCAATGCATACCTGAGACCATGTTTACCTGAGGGTAAAGGACCAATATAGTCTATCTGCAGTGTAGACCATGGACCATCTGCAGGTGCGATCCGTAGAAGTGGTGGCTTCTGTCCTTTAGGTCTTGGATTTATTTGGGCACAAATGAGACATGATAGTACATGATAGTACAACACTTTGAACTGTTTCGTCCATTTTTTCCCAATAAAATTTCTCCTTGAGAATGACTAACAATTTCTGTTGTCCCAAGTGACCTAAACTCTCATGGTTGTATCGAGTGAATTCTACCTGTAGATGTTTTGGTACAACTGGACGCAATTCTTCATTTGAATTGTGACACAAAACCCCATTTTCACAGATGAAAGGAGGTTTTGGATCATCCAGAAAAATAACAAGAGAAGGATCTTTTCTCTGTTCCTCTGCAAATGAAGGTATGTACGTGTCTGTTCTTTGAACCGCTGAAATCTCAGAAGGTTCAGAGTCAAACACTTCCTCTCCTGTCAGGGCAGCTTCTCTGGCTAGAGCATCTGCGGTTGCATTTCCTACAGATAACTCATCATCAGATCTTTGATGTGCAGCGACTTTCACTATAGCAAATCTATTTGGGGCCCTAGATGCCATCTCAAAAATTGATTCTAGAGTTTCGCGGTGCAACAAGGCTTTGTTGGACGAGTCCACGTAGCCTCTCCTTTCCCAAACAGGCAGGTAATCGGTTAGGGATCTGACAACATAGGAGCTATCACTGTAGATTACCATTGGAGTTTGATCATCAGCTTCATTCAGCTGTAGGACCATTCTTACCGCTTCTATCTCTGCCCTTTGAGCTGAGAAATGACTTGGTAACTTGTGTTGTACCACTTGTCCTCGCTTGGAATAGAAAATTCCATATCCTGTGTGATAATGTCCTTCCAGAAAAAATCTAGAACCGTCTACAAACACAGGTTCATCTGCGTCTTCCGACTGTCGTCTGAAGAGAGATGGACTTGGTTCATGGAACGTTTCTATGCAATCATGGGTTTGTCCTTCATACTGCATCAATTGAGGAAGAACATACTTGGCCTTATAATCTACCTCAATTTGATTTGGAGACAATGAGAGCAACCAATGGGCAAATCTCTGATTTGACACACCTGGGATGTTTTTCTCAAAGAGAAGTTTCAGTGTGGAATGTGGCGTTTGGAGAATAACCTTTTGGAACCCGATGATGTGTTGAGTGATTTTTATCGCAAAATACACTCCCACCAGGTGTCTTGCGCACACCTCAAACCCCCTCTCAACAGGTGAGAGAAGCTTAGAGAAGTACCCCAAGATTCTCCATTCCCCCCCTTGCAGCTGCAGCAAAACCACAGAGATACTTGTCTCTGAAGTGTGTGCTTGAAGCGCAAAAGGTGCGTTCTTTTCCACAATACTTAACGCAGGTGCGTGTTGTAGATCATGTTTCAATTGTGTGAAGGCTTTTTCCTGTTCAACACTCCAGGGACCAAAATAATCATCATTGTCACCTTTTAAAAGATCATACAAAGGTCTGGCTTTGTCAGCAAAATTTTCAATGAAATCCCTTGAGTAATTTACAAGTCCTAAAAAATGTCTTAGTGCCTTGTGTGATGTTGGAATTGGAAGAGATGCAATTGCCTCTATTCTGTCCTGTAGGGGTCGCCGTGTACCTGGACTTAGCAGAACTCCTAAAAACCTGACCTCAGTCTGCATCAGCTTGACCTTTTTGGTATTCAGTTTTAAACCTGCATCATGCAGCAGCTCAAACAATTCTGCAAGCAAGATCACGTGCATCTCCTCATCCTCCGTACTCAACAAGATATCGTCCACATATTGCAATAAACATTCCGGACGAGAAAATTTCGACAAAACGTTCGCTAGCGCCTGATGAAAAATGCTTGGCGACATACTAGCCCCCTGAGGAAGCCTACAGCATACAAATTGCTGATCGAGGTGGTTGAATGCAAGCTTATATTGGCAACTTTGCTCAATCGGTATACTGAAAAAACCATTACTGATATCCAACACTGAGAAATACCTTGCCTTAGCATCCAATCTCGACATCATGTCATGTGTATCAGCTACAATCGGTGCTACATTGGGAGTACACTTATTGAACATCCTCAAGTCCAACAACATCCTATAGCTACCATCGCTTTTCAGAACACACCACAATGGATTGTTACAGACAGAATTTGCCTTACGTATTACACCTTGAGCCAACAATTCCTGTATAATCTTCGACATCGGAGCAACTGACTCCGGAGGCAACTTATACTGACGCTGTGGAGGTGGGTCTCGACCTTCAATTTTGACAATTACATCCTTCATTGTTCCAACCTCATTCCTGTACTGAGCCCATAAAGAAGGAAACCGTTGTACTAACTCAGTCAATACTTCGTCACCACCAGTTTCAGGCCACAAATGATCTGCTGACACTACATCGGTCAAACAAATGGTCCCGACATGACTATATTCATCTGGATCAATAACTACCGCCTTACAACCGTTAGAATCTTTCCATACTGTTTTGTTACCCAAATCAATAATCCAGCCATGCTTTTCCATAAAATCAGTGCCAATTATATTCTCAGTATCCTGACAACACCAAATATCCATTTTCGTTTTCAAAAAACCAGGTATTTCCAAAGAAACATCCTGCGCTAAAGTCACCTTTGTTCCATTTTTACCACTGAAACCAACAATTGTGCATACAGGGGAATCTGGCTTTAAATGTAAATCAACATTTGTGACACTCAATTGCACACCTGTATCAAGGAGAAATGTTACTTCCTGACCTTCAAGATTTACCTTTAAAAATGGTCGACCACAGCTATCCATTGAAACTCGAGTGACGAATTCCAGTGGATGCAGCCTGGGGACCGGCTTTGCTAGTCAGGAGGATGGAGAAGGGAGAAGAGCAGCAGGTGTCTTGCCCCTTCCATCCAATCCCTGTATGGACATTTCCCTTATCTGTCTGGTCAGAGGTGCATATGGTGATTGGTTATTTCTGTTGTCAGTATGAGTGGGCGCGTATGGTGATTGGTTATTTCTGTTGTCAGTATGAGTGGGCGTGTATGATGGTGGAGGTGCTGAAGATGGGGGAGGGGCACTGGATGTGTTTGGCATCAGTCCATTCTCCTTACCCAGCCTTTCCTCAACTCCCGCCCTCAGGAATTTCTTGCATTCCCACTTCAGGTGTCCGGGTTGGCCGCAAAAAAAGCAGTGAATTGTGCTTTTCCTGTTACCCCCCCCTGAATTCTTGTTTTTAGAATTCAACACCGGTCTTTTGTTGTTTTTGATCTGTTTTTCCTGGGATACTAATGTGTCAGTGTTCCCTTCTATCATGGCTATTTTTGATTTTACCTGATTTTGCTTCATTCGTCTACGTATTCTATCAATAAATGACGTGACCTCTTGTAGACTTTCCATCTTAGAAGCTATTTCGAATGAAGCAGGGTCCAAATATTTAAACTTTTTAACAAAGGCCTTGATCATGGAAGGCGGTTCTTGATCAGATCCGATTTCCATTATCATTTTGTAGGCCTGTTCAAATTTGACTACAAAGACAAATGGATCCTCCTGTATGTGTGTCTTAAGGTTTTCTAACAATTCGACTGTTGGGGTAGACTCTCCTGTGGTAAAGAGAATCAACTGTCTCAGCCTATCTTCCTTTGTGTCATGGATCAGGTCATTGTGTTCGTCAGTCCTAGGTGTTGCTTGTAACCTTTTTGCCATGTGGGAGGGAAGCCATACCCTATAAATCTTGTTTCTCTGTTCATTTGTTAGATTATATTTGTCCGAATGTGACTCAAAAATGTCCGCATTATGGAAGGCGTCCATTTTATCATCATATTTCGGTATGTCCTTAATGATTTTCATTAATTGGTCATGGATTTTAATGTTAAGACGGGCAGCCTTATCATGTAACTTCTTTTTCCGAAGTTCCTCCTCATTCAGAGTCTCGTCCTCGGCCGTATTCAGCCCGTCCGGTACGTCTGAACCTAAAGCTTCTGTCTTGTTCTGTCTCGTATTAACAGATACATATTTAATATCTTTCCGTAGTTTTGATATTAAATCTGCTCTTGTTTCCAACTGATCCTCCAGATGTTCGATATGTTCTGCTAATATCGAACAATTTGGACAATCTGTTGTTTCTGAATCTGTGACGTGTGTGTCTGTTGTATTGGGCGTGCCTGTTGTTATGGGTGTGTCAGTCACCATACAGATAGTGTGTGCATATGGCTGTGCCCCACCCACCATGGAATTGTAAGTGTATACCATACCCAATACATTCTGTATCTTTTTCTGTAACCGATTTATAGTAAAAAACTTTTTATCTAGCTTAATATTCTCAAGTTCACATTGCCGGTACAGATTTGACCATAACTGTGCGTCACTATGTGTATGATCAAATAAATACTCTACATGACAGTTACTAGAATAATCATGAATAAACTCCATTTCTCACCAGTATGTGATGCTTGTCCTTGAATGGCTTCAACCGTCTTATGGATGGAATGGCTTCAGATGGCTCCAACCGACTGGATGGATGGTCCTGGAATGGCTTTGACACATACGACCTCCGTGCAGCTTGCCACGTTAACCCTCTCTTAGGTTCTGATGTGGACACAGTGTATCGTCTTTGCCTGCATTACTTGGACAGAAATTACTCACAAACTCACAGACCCCCCTTCTCGGACAAAGGGCAGGGAATGACGTGAGAAAAAAAAAAAAAAAAAAAGAGTCCTTCTGCAAGAATAGGCAGCGTGAAAAAAATCACCTCGCACAGAAAACAGCTGTGTCTCACAATCATTCAGGCTGGTGCTCGCCAAATGTTAAATAATGGGTTTACGGCGACAACTGCATAGCCAGTATATAATGATTGGAGCGAAGATAGGTCAAAAACATATTATGAATTTATTCAGATAAGAATTGGAGGGTTACAGTCATTAGAGAAAAATAACTGTCTTGGCTTGAGTTAATAGATGGAGACAGATAGAAAAAATAACAGTTCATATCTCTTACATCGCTGTAGTGTGTAAGTCGTCTCGGGATGGTCTGTAGATGGTCTGGTCGGATGGGTCCGTCTTTCTCCTGTCACCTTCTGCCTCTCCCTCCTTCTCCCACTACCTTTGAAGTGTGGGCTTCTTTTATAACCCAAAACCCCTCCTCCTGATAGCCCTTATCTCTTTACATGGTAACACAAAAACTAACTATCCTTATTTTAGGTTGAGCATTACATCATGTCACGTGGTACATTTTACCCGCGAAATAAGTGTACCTGCGCACTAGAGACCTGTAACAAAACCTACTTCAATCTATATATATATATATATATAGAAACCCTTTGAGGCTCGCTGAGCTTTGACCTCAGTGTAACAGTAACTTACAGTAAAACGTTTCTCATAGCTATTTCAGCTCTTAGCCCAACATTCCAAACAATATATAGCACTACTTTGACAACTTTGACAAACAATGTCAGATGGCTTTGATGAACAACTAGCAGATGAGTTTGGTTCTACCATGTCAAACTTTTGGTTAGCATTTTCCAACTTACAGACTCTCCTTAAAGGGATGGGCGAAATATACATATATTTATGAATATATGTAATCCAGTCTATGAATCAATCTCCATAAACTCACTATTTTACAGGAGCGGACATGGCACCGGGACCCTGCAGACAGGTGAGTATGACATTTTTTTTTCGCCGCTGCCTCCACCTCCCGCCCAGACATGGCGCCGCACGGGAGCTGACATGCAGAGGACTGGAGGTGGAAGCGGCGGTGACGGTACCGGAGGATTCACGCTTCTGTATTTACCAACAGAAGGAATCCTCTTCCTGTACACGTCACTTTAGTACCCACCCCTTGCGTTTATAGCTGCGTTTTTAGTTATAGAAACACAGCTATATGTGTTTCTCATTGCGTTTTTGAACATCTCATTGAACTCAATGGGTGAAAAACGCAGTGAAAAACTCAGAAATAATTGACATGCTGCACCACAAAAACGCAGCTAAAAAAAAACACTGTGTGCGGACAGCAAAAATGAAAACTCATAGACATTGCTGGGGAAGCAATGTCACTGTGTTTTCAGCGCAAAAATGCGGTAAAAACCGCCGCTAAAAACGCAGCAAAAACGCCTAGTGCGCACAAGGCCCTAGATGTACTCGGATCCTTTTTAGTATGCAATTTATGTAGCATCAATTTCCGCAGGAACAGGTTGAGGTCCTTAATTACTGAAAATAAATCAAAATTAGATTGGGGAACAAAAGTCAAACCCAGTTGAAGAACTTCAATCTGGGAGCTGGTTAATTGGTGTTTAGATAAATTAATTACCTCACGACCTGTGTTCCCATCTTTTTTACTAGATGGAGGATAAGCACCACGGACACCACCAGGGGTTTTAAATCTATTTTTTGCATGGGCAGCTCTCGTGTTAGGTCATAGAGATCCAATATTGTCTGCTACACCCTCCTCATCCAATGAAGAAGCAGATGATGCAGATATTGACATTGATGATTCATGATGTTTCTTTTTATTACTGAGTGAAGCACCTCGCCACCAGTATACTTGACCATGTTTGTAATCCGACACATCGCGTTGATACTTGCTAGTCTTAGTACTCAGAATTTCTTTTTCCCACTTCGTAAATTCATTCTCCAATTATTGATTAAATTTAGTTAACTCATCAGGTGACAATTCTAAAAATAACTGTGTTTGGGTCTCAGTAATGTTGCTCTCCACCTCCTTAATTGAGGGCTCGTTGATTTCAATAAGGAGCTGCATAAACGTTTTTGAGCAAGTTGATGCTGCCTCTTCCCATCGTTTTTTGAAAGAATCATCGGAGACTGTAAAGGAGGGAAAAACCCTCACACGTAGTCCCCCTGTAATCAAGCTACGCTCCAAGTACCTCCTCATCAATGCCACATTACACCAGAGGCGGTTTTTTTAATTTAATAATGACTTCATGCTATTCATATGGTCCAGAGCGGATCTGGAACCCAAAACATGTACATCACCCCCCTCGGTTTCAAATACCCGATCCAATTGTGAGGCCCACGTTTTTTCACGGGCCTTATGATCCATAGGACCCTGTGAAGAGGCTGTGAAAAAACACAGTAATAAATTATAGAGAACAAGAAAACAGGGACCTGACATGAATCTCATATCACGTGTCAAGCAACAACTTCAAGGAACATCAGAACACAGAACAAAAGAGAGAAGTCTTTAAATTTTGCTAGCTAGTGAAAAACCATCTCATAAAGCCAAAATTCATGCAATATAAATATTTATTATAACAATGCTTCAAGATAGTATAAATCAGACAAACAAACAAAGATCAACAGGTATATAAAGTGCAGAGGGGAAATAGAAAAGACCCCACGTGCCCCTGGATAGATGTTTTAATAATAGGATGGGTAAGTCATGCTGTATACAAGGCAGAGTAAAAAGGCAGGTGCAGAAAATTGCCCTAGTTAAATAGCCATGTCAAAACAGTCAAATTACAATGTAAAAACTCACCCATATTTAGTAATTATAGGACCAGGGGTGCACGTGGGGACCAGCGTCCCGACACGTGTTTCACGTCTCAACGCTTCTTCGGGGGACAGATAAAAAAGTGTGGAGATGTGCAGCCTTATAAGCCTCCCATGTAAGCCCCATCACACCACATCACGCCCAGCTGTTACTGCGCACGGCCGGTGTTCTGAGTGCAGAGGCATTCAGCCACCCGGCGTCCACAGTGGAGATAGGAGGGAAGAAAACTTCCTGTGACGTCAGTGAGTAAGTCCAAGTCTCCGCTGCTAAGGACGCTGTTGTAACCATGCTTGCAAACAGACACACACGGCCGCGCGTCAGGGACGGACGGCTCCCCTATCCTGGATAAACAAGGTATTAACCCTTTACTGCATACATCAAAAAAGACAGGCTAATAACGTCCAAATCAGTACTATAGATGCAAATACTAGCGATCAGGAAAAACAAATTCATCATCTCAAAAATATGTCAGTATGCATAATATGTCAGTTTCTCTGAGAATGTGAGCAAGAGCAGGACATTGCAAGATAAGAAAGGTTTAGTTGGAGGACGTCCAGCGTCTGCTTGCACAGAGATGAGACAGTGTCTTGCTGTAAAAGTCAGCAGCGTTCAGGGCTTTCAAAGTCACAAATTTGGCCACTGTCAGACATGAGGCTGGGACAGTCAGTGTGAGTAGCCAGGATGTGAGAGCGGTCTTTACAAAGTCACACAACATACCGGTGTTCACACCAAACCGACAGTGCTCATCACAAATGGCAGGTCATCCACATACACACATACAAGAAATCACAACCTGTCAGCAAAACTGCCAGTCAGTCAAAAAGTCAGTTACAGACATTGCAATCAGTCTTCAAGTACACTTGCTGCAATGTTTTTACAATCACACAAAGGTTACCAAACACACAGAAACCACAAAGTCCCTGGCTTGTTCCCAGCACCTACGTCCCTTCTGAACGGAAGCCTCAAATGGTGTACGACCGTTCCCTGCCTATAGTGATGCGTATCTAGATCTTATACTCACCTCAGTCTCCTCTGAGTAAAGGCTACTTTACACACTGCGATATCGGTCTCGATATCGCTAGTGTGGGTACCCGCCCCCATCTGTTGCGCGACACGGGCAGATCGCTGCCCGTGCCGCACAACATCGCCCAGAGCCGTCACACATAATTACCTGTCCGGCGATGTCGCTGTGACCGGCGAACCGCCTCCTTTCTAAGGGGGCGGTCCGTGCAGCGTCACAGCGACGTCACTGAAGCGTCACTGAACCGCCGCCCAATAGCAGCGGAGGGGCGGAGATGAGCGGGACGTAACATCCCGCCCACCTCCTTCCTTCTGCATAGCAGCCGGGAGGCAGGTAAGGGGAGCTTCCTCGTTCCTGCGGCGTCACACGCAGCGATGTGTGCTGCCGCAGGAACGAGGAACAAGTTCGTTACTGCTGCAGTAACGATTTTTAAGAATGGACCCCCATGTCGCCGATTAGCGATTTTGCACGTTTTTGCAACGATGCAAAATCGCTTATCGGTGTCACACACAACAGCATCGCTAATGCGGCCGGATGTGCGTCACGAATTCCGTGACCCCAACGACTCCGCATTAGCGATGTCGCAGTGTGTAAAGCCCCCTTTAGTCTATCAAGCTCAAAGAGCGACAGACCTGGTCTATCAAATCCTTCAAACACGTGCCAGGGTCTGGGTAGGTCTTTACACATGAATGTTAGAGTTTCAGACCCTCAGTTTCAACTGCTATACACATCAATCTCAGCAGATGTCCCTAGATATAGACAAAACAAACAGGTCCCTGGCCGGAGGCGCCTCACATGGGTCAGCTCGTGGAATCGCAGGGGACCTAAGTTTCTCACGGTTAGACCACTGTATACAGGGCCCCTTCTCCTTTTTCACGGTTGGACCCCTGTATACAGGGCCCCTTCTCTCAGCCTCCCCCGTAAGAGGCTTATACACATACTCAGACTCATACGCCTACAGACAATAGCACATATAAAGCAACACTCATTGGGGACTAGGCAGCAGGATGCCTGCACGACACACCCCAAACCACAAGGACAGCACAGGAGGCAGTCAGTAACACAAGGGGTTACTTACCGCCTTTTGTCCTGCATCCAGTCCTGTTCCTGTGGGGGGAGATGTTGTGAGGCTGCAATTTTGCACCAAAAACTGTTATGGCAATCAGCAAAGCCACGAGCCACGTGCCCAATGAATGCTTCGCTGGCTGGAGGAAGTCAGCAATGACAGATGACAGTCGTGTGGTTCCCCATCTGAGCAAGTGCCCAGGAGGTCATTTATTCCAAAGCTCTAACATGTAAGTCAATGTACCCCAACATTCATTGGTCAATCCCAACACTATTACATAATGATTGGTTACACCCTTGTTTATCATTTATACTGATTGGTTCAGGTGAAATCTAATATATAAAGCTGAGTGTATGTGTGTACAGTGCTGGCCAAAAGTATTGGCACCCCTGCAATTCTGTCAGATAATACTCAGTTTCTCCTTGAAAATGATTGCAATCACAAATTCTTTGGTATTATTATCTTCATTTAATTTGTCTTCAATGAAAAAAAAAATTGTCAAAAAGCCAAATTGGATATAATTCCACACCAAACATAAAAAGGGGTGGACAAAAGTATTGGCACTGTTTGAAAAATCATGTGATGCTTCTCTAATTTGTGTAATTAACAGCACCTGTAACTTACCTGTGGCACCTAACAGGTGTTGGCAATAACTAAATCACACTTGCAGCCAGTTGACATGGATTAAAGTTGACTCAACCTCTGTCCTGTGTCCTTGTGTGTACCACATTGAGCATGGAGAAAAGAAAGAAGACCAAAGAACTGTCTGAGGAGAATCCAAATTGTGAGGAAGCATGAGCAATCTCAAGGCTACAAGTCCATCTCCAAAGACCTGAAAGTTCCTATGTCTACGGTGCGCAGTGTCATCAAGAAGTTTAAAGCCCATGGCACTGTGGCTAACCTCCCTAGATGTGGAAGGAAAAGAAAAATTGACGAGAGATTTCAACGCAAGATTATGCGGATGGTGGATAAAGAACCTCGACTAACATCCAAACAAGTTCAAGCTGCCCTACAGTCCAAGGGTACAACTGTGTCAACCCGTACTATCCGTTGGCGTCTGAATGAAAAGGGACTGTATGGTAGGATACCCAAGAAGACCCCACTTCTTACCCCGAGACATAAAAAAAGCCAGGCTGGAGTTTGCCAAAACTTACCTGAGAAAGCCTAAAACGTTTTGGAAGAATGTTCTCTGGTCAGATGAGACAAAAGTAGAGCTTTTTGGGAAAAGCCATCAACATGGGGGTTACAGAAAAAAAAAAGAGGCATTCAAAGAAAAGAACACGGTCCCTACAGTAAAACATGGCGGAGGTTCCCTGATGTTTTGGGGTTGCTTTGCTGCCTCTGGCACTGGACTGCTTGACTGTGTGCATGGCATTATGAAGTCTGAAGACTACCCACAAATTTTTCAGCATAACGTAGGGCCCAGTGTGAGAAAGCTGGGTTTCCCTCAGAGGTCATGGGTCTTCCAGCAGGACAATGACCCAAAACACACTTCAAAAAGCACTAGAAAATGGTTTGAGAGAAAGCACTGGAGACTACTAAAGTGGCCAGCAATGAGTCCAGACCTGAATCCCATAGAACACCTGTGGATAGATCTCAAAATGGCAGTTTGGAGAAGGCCCCTTCACATCTCAGGGACCTGGAGCAGTTTGCCAAAGAAGAATGGTCTAAAATTCCTGCAGAGCATTTTAAGAAACTCATTGATGGTTACCGGAAGCGGTTGTTCACAGTTATTTTGGCTAAAGGTTGTGCAACCAAGTATTAGGCTAAGGGTGCCAATACTTTTGTCTGGCCCATTTTTGGAGTTTTGTGTGAAATGATCAATGATTTGATTTTTGTTTCATGCTCTTTTGTGTTTTTTCATTGCAAAATAAATGATAATAATACCAAAGAATTTGTGATTGCAATTATTTTCAAAAAGAAACTGAGTATTATCTGACAGAATTGCAGGGGTGCCAATACTTTTGGCCAGCACTGTATGTATGTCCGCTAAAGGAATCCGCACCGTCGCATTTACAATCACGAAATTTTGCACAGTCACTCCATGTGACTCAGGGAACGTCATAGACTATGTTTGGGCGGGAAAATTTAACTCCGCGCTTTACAGTTACTCTTCAAAAATCCTACCTCCATTAAACTGAATAGTGGTTGCTATAGGAACAAAATAAACTGTTAGTATAAGAAGCTTATGTGTGAAGTAAAAAGATGTCGGTGGGAAGACGGATAGAGAGAGACAGAAAGAGAGAGAGAGAAAGACAGACAGAGACAGACGTGGAAAGAGACAGACAGAGACAGACGGGGAAAGAGACAGAGAGCTAGAGACAGACAGAGACAGCCCTGGAAAGAGACAGCCCTGGAAAGAGACAGCCCGGGAAAGAGACAGACCGGGAAAGAGACAGACCGGGAAAGAGACAGACCGGGAAAGAGACAGACCGGGAAAGAGACAGAATGAGAAAGAGACAGACCTGGAAAGAGACAGAAGGACAAAGAGACAGACGGGCAAAGAGACAGACGGGCAACGAGACAGATGAGCAAAGCGACAGATGAGCAAAGCGACAGATCGGGAAAGAGACAGATGGGAAAGAGACAGCTGGGTAAAGAGACAGCCGGGCAAAGAGACAGCCGGACAAAGAGACAGCCGGGCAAAGAGACAGCCGGGCAAAGAGACAGCCGGGAAAAGAGACAGCCGGGCAAAGAGACAGCCGGGCAAAGAGACAGCCGGGCAAAGAGACAACTGGGCAAAGAGACAACCGGGCAAAGAGACAGACGGGGAAAAAGAGAGACAGAAAGACAGACACAGAGATGGAGACAGATAGATTGATACAAATACAGACAGATAGAAACAGACAGACAGAGACATACACACAAATAGACAAGGAAAGAGACAGAGAGACAGACAAACAGCGACAAACAGACAGAGACTGGGAGAGAGACAGAGAGACAGTTACTATCCCGGGCAATGCCCGGGTACTACAGCTAGTATTACATAAATCAGAGACCACCTGATTCAAATGGATGGCAATATGATATTCTTGGCATGCTGCATGCTCCAAGATGGTCTTTATCTTGTTCTTACATAATCTAGGGACCTTTTTAATATCAATTTATGTAATGTTGAACATGCAGAGCCATGTGCATCAGGGGACTCTCTTAGAGATTGTTCTTACAGTTTTTGACCAAAGTTCTGCAACAAAAAGGCTGCAGTTTGAACTGCATAGTGCGGACAAGAAACCCAAATTCCCATAGACTTTGCTTGAAAAGCAGAACACAACCATTTTGGCATTAAACACTGCAGTTGAAAAAGCAGCAAAAAAGCAGGTAAAAAGCAGGTAAAAAGCAACGTGCGGACATAGCCTAAGAGTCTCCAATTCATTCATTTTGTTTGAAAGACTTCTTGCATTTGCCAGTAGACATTTTATACTATTAACGCATTCTTTACTCCTTGCCTCCCTACTTTCCTTGCATGTCCCAGCCCCCCTAATCCTTCATTGACCCCTACAGTCTCACTATCTTTTTCTGCTCTATTTATCCCCTTATTTGCTCCACTACCCTCCCTCCCCCCAGATCCTAGTTTAAAAGCTCCTCCATCCGTCTGACCATTTTCTCCCCCAGCACAGCTGCACCCTCCCCACTGAGGTGCAGCTCATCCCTACCTTAGAGCCTGTAGCCGACTGAGAAGTTGGCCCAGTTCTCTATGAACCTGAACTCTTCCTTCCTGCACCAATTTGTAAGCTACATATTTATCTCCCTAAGCTCCCGTTGTCTTTGTAGTGACGCTCGTGGCACCGATAGTATTTCTGAAAACAGCACCTTGGAGGTCCTGGACTTCAGCTTCTCTCCTAGTTTCCTGTAATCATCCACCTGCCTCTAATCTTGTCATTAGTACCAATGTGCACCATGACCTCTGGGTTTTCCGCAGCCCCACCCAGCAAACTGTCTATCCGACCCGCAATATGCCGAACTCGAGCACTCGGCAGACAACACACTGCTCGGCATTCACAGTCTCGGCGACAGATGACCCTGTCTGTCCGCCTAATTATAGAGTCCTCTACCACCAACATCTGTCTGGGCTTTGCTGCACTCCTATTTCCCTCCTTCCTACAGCAGCCATTTTCCTGGTTGCTAGGAGTAACGTCCTGCTGTAGAGATCCTAGTCCTGGCCCTTCATTCCTAATATCCGCCACACAGGCATATTTACTAGGCTGTGCCAGATCAGGACTAGGCTCCCTGACATTTCTCCCCCCTACCTCTTCGTCTGTTACCCAGCTACCTACCCCTGGGTCCTGACCTTCCCCTCCTCCATAGCACTGGCCCCAGCCAGAGCCGCTCAGTGAGCTCTAAACTCCTCTCTAGGTTTGCAATGCCCCTGAGTGTTGTGAGCTGCATATTTAGATCAGTTACCTGGGCTTCCAAATATGTAACACGCTGACATCGAGTGCAGACATATTTACCCTCCAACGGCTGCTCAAGGCAGGCACACATCTGACAAGACACACACCTGGTAGCATTGTCCATGGAGCCGCTATTAATGGGGATGAACAGTACAGATAAAAGCAAAAAACAATGGGAAACTTGTAAGGAAAACTCCAAACTATGATATTGTTTTTAAACTATGCACTTCCCGGCCCCCTCAGACTTTACTGCCCCTCACAAGCTCAGTGACCCTCGCTTACTGTGGCCGGGGTAAATAGTTCTGGAACAATCTAGAAACAGCTGTGGCCACTGCCCCCTCAGACTTCACTGCTCATCCCTGGATTTCCAGGATATCTGCTCCATGTCCGTCCACGGCTTCCAGGATGTGTCCTGTCTACATACAGCCTCCATTACCTCACTGTGACCCCCTGACATAACCTCCCCTCACCCAGCACCATGACACCCAGCACAGCAGAGCCCTGCATACACTGAGGAGCTGACCATGTGACCCTGACTCCTCCCCTCCATGTGACATCATCACAGGTCCTGTAAGCACAGAGCAGCCATATATCCGGTGCGTGGTTCTACAGGAGGAGGTAGGTGCAGGGTCTCTGTTATTTTCTCTCCTTTTTTCATGTTTCTGTCGTCTTTTCTTTGTTGCTATGACGACGCTGAAGTCGGTTTCTTATTCAGGAATTATGTTTTCTGTTTTTTTCCTCTTTTTACAGGTTTTTATCTACAAAAATAAAAACAATATAATACACTGCAGTGCGGAGCCCGAATGTGAATACAACAACAAAAATGATGAAACCGGCAGAAAAAACGGCATCAAAGTAGCACCGAAGGGAGTTATGGAAAGGGTTAAAGGACTCCGCACTGCATTGCACTTTATTGTTATATTTTTGTGTTTGCTGTTTAACCCCTTAACGACTGCCGATACGCCTTTTAACGGCGGTAATTAAGGGTACTTCTTCCAATCCGCCGCTTTTTAATGGCGGTCGGAAAAAAGGGTATAGCACCCCCCAGAGTCAGAAAATCTCCGGGATTTCAGCTACCGGGGGTAGCTGAGACCCTGGAGATCACGATCAGGGTCGGTTTTTACGGTCCCCATTCACGTGATCGCCATTACAAACCGTGTAACAGCGATGACGTGAAAGTTAATGTTGCGCCGGTAAAAAAATGATTCTTTTCCCATCTGGCATGATCAAACATGTCAGATGGGAGATGAAAGTCCTCCCCCGGTCGCCGGTGTGGCAAAAATCTCCTCACCCCTCCAGTCCCCGTCCCCCGTCGCTGAAAGTGTCTGGCAAGTGTGCAGACCCCTCTCATGTCAGGGCTCACCCACTTGTGAGCACGATTCCCACAAACCAAAAACACTCTCTCTGGGAAAATGCAAAAGTGAGTTTGACTTTGTACACAATAAAGCAGATTCAGAAGCCCCTTCATGACTTTATGAGCACACCACGTATTGTTCATTTGTTTTCCGGTCATACCAGAGATACATTTACCCCGCTCCCCCCTCAATGTCCTTCTAGTAAATGTTGATGTACAGCACTCAATACCCTTCTGATATACTGTCTCATTGTCCTTGGTTAAGTCATGTGTATGTATATAGAAACAGTTATTGTCTTTTCCACAATTTCCAACACCATTGTATTGAAGACTGAACCATAATCCATCATAGGGAATGGGGCCCGAATGAGGAATCTTAGTCTTTATTTTGGCAATTATGCCCTTGTCTGAATCGTATTCCATCCACCACGAGTATCCATCAGGCCGTGTGATATTTAGCTGGAACCAGGGTTTAGTGACCCATCCAACTATAGTCAATGTAGCAGATACATCGCGAGGTACATCTTCTCCCAAAAATCTAGATTGAGTCCAGGTTTCATTGTGTATACAGTCTGGTATCAATACCTCCTGTGGTTCCAGAGGTAAGGCTTAATATGGCATAGTCTTTGAAGAAATAGGACTGTGTGTGCAGATCCAACAGTCCTTTGGATTTTCTCCTTCCATGTCCTTAGTAAGAGAAATATGGTGGCGAATAAGTTTATTGTCCCAGTCCATATTTAAAAGGATGTTCAGTGTCTTTGTTGGGTGCAGCAATCCTGGTACTCCCATCAGGATAATTAGCAAAACTGTCATTCTGCCGGTGGAGTGACCTTTTAACAGTGACTGGCGTGGATCCAGGTGGGCTTTCCCTCAAGTTTCACTGAGGTGGATGTGGTCAGTTGGACTTGGAATGGGCCATCAAAGCGTGGATCTAGGCTCCTTCTCACGTGTCTGCGCACGACCACCCAATCACCTGGATTCAGCTGATGCACATCTGCACTTGCATTGGGATCTGGAATGGATGAAAAGACATATTTATGCACCACATTAAAGGGAAAGTGTCAGCAGAAATTTGGGGCATACTGGGCATGCGCGGGGACCGCTGGAGCACTGGGCGGCATCATCAGGTATGGAAAGGAGCGATGGGGGACGGCATAAAGGACCAGGAGGGAGAATAACGGACGCAAGAAAGCCCGCCCCCGTGACTATAAAAAAGATTGCCATACAAAAAGGTAAGACTTTATAAAGTCTTTATTTTGGTCTCACATGGGGCACAATAAC
Source organism: Anomaloglossus baeobatrachus (assembly GCF_048569485.1). Taxonomy (NCBI): domain Eukaryota; kingdom Metazoa; phylum Chordata; class Amphibia; order Anura; family Aromobatidae; genus Anomaloglossus; species Anomaloglossus baeobatrachus. The sequence goes on from NW_027441808.1 coordinate 558,693, forward strand.
AACAGGAACCTTTCCAGAATGCAGCACAGGAGCTGCAGAGGGGGAATCTTTTAGGTTTTGGGCGAAATTTCTGCTGACACGTTCCCTTTAAGTCTTTCCTGTAAGGCCTGGACATAGGCTGTCATAGTGCCGTGTTGCATCTGCACTTGCATTGGGATCTGGAATGGATGAAAAGACATGTTTATGCACCACATTAAGTCTTTCCTGTAAGGCCTGGACGTAGGCTGTCATAGTGCCGTGTTGCATCTGTAACACTTGTGGAAAGTAGAGACCTGTTTTTGGGGCACTACCAAAAAGGACTTCAAAAGGAGACAAGCCTGTCTTTCTATTTGGGGTGTGTCTGACTGAAAAGAGTGCCAGGGATAAGCACTCTACCCAATTCTTTCCTGTCTCTGCCATGGCCTTTTGAATTTTTAGTTTAAGTGTCCCGTTTAATCTCTCTACTTTTCCACTGCTCTGTGGTTGATAAGGGGTATGGGATGCCTGCTCTAGTCCCAGGGCCTGCATAATGTCCCTCATTATTTCTCCAGTGAAGTGTGTACCCCTGTCACTTTCTATGGTTTTTGGGATGCATACCTACAGACTAGTTCCTTCATTAGTTTATCTGCAGTTGTTTTAGCATTTGCACATTTTACTGGATAGGCCTCAACCCATCCTGAGAAGAGATCTACACATACCAGGATGTATTCATACACTCCTACCTTGGGTAGTTGTATGTAGTCTATCTGCCGTCTCGGGTAGAGCGGTCTGGGTGTTGCTTTCTTAGGGACTTTTACTGTCTTACCTAGGTTATGTTGTGTGCAGATAATGCAGGATTGTACGTGTATGGAGGCTATGTAACAGAAGCCAGGAGAGATCCGGAAGGTATTCACCTTTTTACACATGTGACTTTTTGAGGCGTGAGTGGGGCCATGTGTTGCTTGTGCCATCATAGGGAACAGGGACCTTGGTAAACACAACCTATCCTTACTTTCCCATACTCCATTAGAGTTCAGCCTAGCTCCCATTTTCTCCCAGTGTTCCTTCTCTGTTTGGGCAGCTTGATGCTGGAGGGATTTCAGGACATCCAGACTCACTGTGGCTGGAACTTGCTGGCTCCCTGCCACTATCCTCTGATCCCTAGGCCTCTTTGCTGCTGCTTATGCAGCCGCATCCGCCCTTTTATTCCCCGGTACCTCCAGTGAGTCACCTTTTGTGTGTGCTTTCACCTTAATGATGCCAACCTGGACTGGTAACATTAGTGCCTCCATTAACCGTTTTACCAATTCTGCATTTTTAATAGGCTTACCAGCTGACGTAAGAAAAGCTCTACTTCTACAGATAGGGCCAAAATTATGACAGATCCCAAATCCATAATTTGAGTCTGAATAAGCATTAATTTTCCTACCTGATCCTGCTCTACACGCCTCAATGAGCGCTGTTAGCTCCGCCTCCTGCGCAGACATGTGCGGCGGGAGTGGTTCAGCTCGGATTACCTCATGTGAGGATATTACTGCATATCCAGTGTAGAATCTCCCATCCAGGTGGTATCTGGAGCCATCTACAAAAAACTCAAAATCTGCATTAGTAATAGGTGTATCATAGATATGTGGAAAACCTGCTGTCTCCTGACTCATCAGCTCTATGCAGTCATGCTCATGCGTCATGTCAAAGTATTCATCCTCACTTGCTACCATTGTCACCAATTCCCCCTTTTCTGAATCTACTGGCAAAAGGGTGGCTGGATTCAGAACATTACACCTCTTGAGGGTGACATACTCAGGAATCAGAAGGGCACATTCAAGTCTGAGCTGTCTGGCCATAGACAGGTGTTTCAGTTGGACTTGCACAAATATAGCATGGATGTCATGCGGGGAGTAAATTGTTAAGGGAAATGTCAATGTGATCTCACAAGCTTTCCCTAGCAGTACTGCAGCAGCCGCTACAGCACGGACACACGTGGGAGACCCTCTGACAACCGGGTCCAATCGCGCTGAGTAGTAAGCTATTGGTCTTTGTGTGTCACCATGTTGCTGTGTGAGGACGGCTGTCGCATGCCCTCCCTGTTCTGTGCAAAACAAGAAAAATGGTTGATCGTAATTTGGAATACCCAGGGCCGGGGCAGATACAATGAGTAGTTTAAGGGAATGAAAGGAATCAATAGCTTCCTGAGTGAGGTCAAAGGGGTCAGATGACAGACAATCATAGAGGGGTTGCATCATTTGCGAAGCAGACCTTATCCAAGGCCTGCAGTATGACACTAAGCCCAAAAAGGTGCGCATTTGCCGGTGGGACCTGGGTAGTGAGAGATTTTGGACTGCTTGTTTTCTCTCCTCAGTCAGGTGTCTTGTACCTTCAGAGATACAGTGACCCAAAAATGTCACCTTTTGCTTACAGTACTGTAATTTTTCACGTGAAACTTTGCAACCATTCTCTGCCAGAAAACACAGCACAGAAACTGTGGCTTTCTTGCAGGACGTCTGGTCTGGACAGCAGAGCAAAAGGTCATCCACGTACTGCAATAGCGTAACCTGTGGATGAGGCGGTTGCCACTGCTCCAGAATTCCTACCATAGCTGTAGAATAAATGGTAGGTGAATTCATTCCTCCTTGCGGGAGGACTGTCCACATGTACTGTTTCCCCTCATGTGTGAAGGCAAAAAGATACTGACAGTCAGGGTGTAGAGGCACAGAGAAAAATGCATTTGCCACATCAATTACTGTAAAACACTTGGAGGTCCCTGGGATTTGTGACAGTAAGGTATGTGGGTTTGGAACAATTGGTGTTACACTCTCAGTGACAGCATTGACAGCTCTCAAATCATGCACCATTCTGTATGTATCAGGGGAACCTTTGGGCCCTTTTTTCTTGATTGGATACAAGGGAGTGTTACAGGGGAGGACCTTTGTACTAGAGCCCCTGCTTGCACATATTCTCTTATATCTCTGGTCAGGGGCATTGATTTGGCTGGGCTTAAGGGACACTGTTTTAAACAAGGAGGAGTGGAGCCTTCTTTTAATTTTATCATGACTGGGGGAATAGGAAGCCGACCAACATCAGTTTTTCCCTTTGCCCATACGATGTCTGGAACTTGTTGTGTCGCGGGCGGGGAGGAGGATGGTGTCGCTGCGCTCACCCACTGCTCGGGTCCGGCTACTGCTGCTGCTGCTGCTCGGTGGCTCGAGCGGTGGGCCGGATCCCGGGGCCTCGAGCGGCGCTCCTCGCCCGGCGAGTGAAAAGGAAGGGTTTCGATTGTGGGGGATTTTAGATATTGTTCGTGACGCCACCCACGGTTGTGGTGATTTTGGTGACACCACCGCTGCTCTGGATGGGGATCCCAGGAGCGGTGACAGGGAGCAGCTTTGTTGTTAGTTCTCCCCTCCGTGTGTAGGGGGTTGGTTGTCCCGGGGCCCGGTGATGGGGTAGGGATGGATGATGGATGGCAGGCGGGTTGCGGGGTCTGGTGAGGTGCAGGGTCGCAGGGGCAGCGCTGTGCCGCACGGCACGGTGGTACTCACTCAGCCTGAGACGATGACACAGTTCTCGGTAAAACACACGGCTGGAAAGACGGGTCCCACGGACGGCTGCTGTTGCTTTTCCCCGGCAGGTTGGTGGTGATTATCTTTCTCTGCACCTATGCACTGTAAACGGCTCCAATGGGTTCCCACCGGTAACCCGCTCCTCCAGCTTGATGGGTGCTGAAGGAGCCCTTTTGCCCGCAGGCGCTGGCCCTGAGAACGGTTGCCTTGGCGGTGGCGGTGCTCCCCTTATGGTTGGACTGTTGCCTTTTTCGGGACTTGATTGTTTGGAAACCCAGGAGGTCTCCTTCACTAACAGATTCGGCAAATTCACGGCGACTCCTAGCCTTGCCGGGGTCCGAAAAGCCCCTGCCAATGGTGCTGGCTTCTCCTTGTGTACTGGTCCAATACCGCCAGGCCACTGCCCGTCCACGGTCCTTACGGTAAACTCCGATAGGCCACTCCTGCAGACGGTCACCACCGTCTGCCAACCTTGCTGCTCCGTCCGGGCCACACACCCGGACCAACTTCAGTCTGTTCAGCTAACACTTTACTCCTCTCACTTTCACTGCTCAACTGATCTGAACTTCCTTTTCCTGCCTCCAGGACTGTGAACTCCTCGGTGTGCGGAGACCAACCGCCTGGCTCCACCCCCTGGTGTGGACATCAGCCCCTGGAGGAAGGCAACAAGGGTTTTGTGTCTGGCTTTGATGTGCCTAACCGGGGTGTAGGGTGTGGTGGTGTTATTACCTGTGGCCCCTGGCTTGTCCAGGGCGCCACAGTTGCATTGCTATGTCTTCACTAGTTCTGGTATCGGACACTCTCGCAGATTTGGACATGTACACCATTGCTACAATCTTGCACAAGTGTTTGTCAGAGAGGGGACTTGTGACTGTAATACCTTCTGGGGTGTATTGTATGGTAGCCTGGATAGCACTTAACACATCAGCCCCCAGCAAATTCATAGGAGTATTTTCACTAACAATAAGCTTTGTGAGAATTTCCTGGCTATCTTGTAATTTCAGCTTCATCTGTTTTGTCAAGGGAGTGTCACACACCAATCCCTCCACCCCGACACACTCCACAGTCTCGTCAGTAATCATGTCTGGCTTTATCAGGTCCTTATGTACCACAGTTCCGGCTGCCCCAGTGTCAATTAAAAATTCTGCCTCTTTCCCCCCTGGCAATGTTATGGTCGTAATTAAGGTGGGACCAGGTCCTGAGGGAACAAAAACAGGGTACACGTTTGTCACTGGGTTGCCAGTTTCCTAGGCCAGAGGCAAAGGAGGAGGGAAGGAAGGAGGAAAGTCAGTCTGTTCCCTCGCCTTTTTGGGGTTTTTGCACTGTCTGGCGTGATGTCCATTCTGTCCACAATTCCAGCACTGTACGGTCACTAGGTCACCTGGTGTTCCCCTCCTCTGCTTCCACTGTTTTACTTGTGCTCTAGCATACATTACTGGTCGCTTGCATTTTGTCAGTTCAACCCCCTTAGCTACTTGCAGAAGGTCTATTGGGTCCATGTTTCTCCACTCAGGTCTGGCTGTCTGTACTGTTTCTCGTAAAAACTTATTCATACCGTCAATGAATGCATTCACCGATATTTTGATACCAAGGTCGTTTCTTGCACTGTACTCCATGTCTGTCCACTTCAGCTGTAACCTCCCAAAGTACATCTCTATACTCTCCCCTTTTTGCTGTGTCACGTCAGTCATCAATACAGACTGCTCTGATTGTTTCTTTGTAGCCCATTCTTTCAATGCCTCACAGTACATCTTTCCAGACCTCTCAGACTGATCATCCATGATCCATGATTGATCCTTTACCATATCAGTATGTGATTTAATTACCGTATTTTTCGCTTTATAAGACGCACTTTTGTTCCCCCAAATTTTTGGGGAAAGTAGGGGGTGCGTCTTATAAACCGAATATACTGGGAGTGTGTGTGTATATATATATATATATATATATATATATACTGCAGGGTCCGCTCTGGAGCACTGCTGGGGGCAGGGAAAGCTGGGAGTGGCAGCGTTAGATCTCCTGCTCCCGCTCATATAATATGCACAGCCGCTGTCCATCAGCGTGGTGCTGAAATTGCATCACACTGAGAGGCTGGGGCAGCGGGGCATATTATATCTGCCTGTGCTCCCTTTGATCGCACATGATCCCCCCTGTGTTAGATATGCCCCCGTGCTGCTGCCCATAGTAAAATAAAAAAAGCTTTACTTACCTCCAGCGCTGATCTCCCGGTCTCCTCCTGCTGCTGTCTGTGATAAGACACGCAGAGATGATATCACTCTGCCGTGCCGATCACATGACCGGCAGCAAGAACCAGGAAGTAAGAAAGCCGGAGCTCAACTGTGAGGAGGGAGACAGAGGAGGGACAGCACTGAGAAGGTAAGGAAAGAGTGTTTTATTCTATTATGGGCAGCAGCATGGGGGCATATCTAACACAGGGGAGATGTGCCATCTATAGGGGCCATGGGCAGCTGTATGGGGGCCATATCTAACAGGGGAGATGTTCCATCTATAGGGGCCATGGGCAGCTGTATGGGGGCCATATCAAACACAGGGGAGATGTGCCATCTATAGGGGCCATGGGCAGCTGTATGGGGGCCATATGTAACAGGGGAGATGTTGCATCTATAGGGGCCATGGGCAGCTGTATGGGGGCCATATCAAACACAGGGGAGATGTCCCATCTATAGGGGCCATGGGCAGCACAGGGGGACGTGTCCCAGCACAAGGGGGCTATATTCAATATAAGGGGGCCATATCCAGACTAAGTGGGGCTAATTTTAGGATGGGGGCTATAAGGGACATATACCCTATACGATTTGTTAGACGGACACTGGCATTATAAGATGGACCCCATTTAACATTAAAAAAAAAATCTCTTTTCCTTCACTAAATTTGGGGGTGCGTCTTATAATCAGGTGCGTCTTATAAAGCGAAAAATACGGTATGTGTCCCAGCACGTCACCTGCCTTTGCAGTCACCAAACTCTCAAGGTCTGTCCAAGTGCATTTATAAGTCACCTGTATTGTCTGTATTTGCCTGTAAAATAGGAAAGGTTGGTTTTCAGGGTCAGGTAACTGTTTCAACATAGCTAGCTGGTCAGAGGGGCTCCAGGGGTAATATTCCTGTGTCTGTCTGATTCTTGTGACCTTCCTTGGTCGGGATGTATTTGATTTTTTTGGTACTGGTCCCAGGACATTCTTTTCTTTCCTCACCGTCAGAGTAATGTCCAGCTTCCTCCCCAAAACTCAATTCCTTCACTACCTCTGTCTCAGAGTCAGCGTCCTCTGTCATCACATGTGATCTGGTTCGAACAGGATTTAATGCAATCCACTTAGGACGAGTGACATTACACGTAGCACAAGTACCTCTCCAGTCTGGGTTTTTCTGACTACAATGTTTCCAAGTCCATTCATCTGGTCTGGGTTTCTGATTATGTGAAGGTGGGGTGGTAGCAGTCACAATTTCTGCTTTTGGTGCATTAAAAAATTCATAATACACCTTATCTCCCGCTGTGGTCTCTTTATATCCACAATGCTGCACCTCTTTAGCCACACGACACCATTTTCCTTTCTCGCCTTTTCATTGGGTTATATGTTATATGTATTACAGTGGGTTATATGTTGTCTCCAGGGGAGGCTTGACACTAGGTTGAAAAAAGAGTTAGCTCCTCCTCCCACAGCATATAACCCCAGCTAGGCGGGAACTAGCTCAGTTCTTTTTAGTGTCAGCAGGGAGGCTGACACGTCTGGCCTGAGCCCCAGGCCAGCTCATGTTTTTTTGTTTATTTATTTCTTTTCTTTGTGATTTTATTCTATTTTTGACTATGGGGCAATACCAGGGTATGCTCACCCTCGTTCCCCCCACTTACGGGCAGAGGAAACCTGGCGTGCAAAAGCCGTCAGTCTTCCCGCGGGCCCAAGTGGTCGGGTCTGCGTACCCCTCCAGGCTCCCTGGAAGCACCTCACAAAGGTAGCTCCAGAGGGCTAAGCAGAGCCGAGCACCTGCTAGCCTTGAGCCGAAGATGCGTCCCCGAGATCTCCGCATCACAGTACCGACGCGTCTTCAGACGGAGCAAGAGCAGGTAGGGAGACGACGTGTATCCGTCCCCTGCATCCATCCGCCGCCTGAGGAGGCGCCGGTGGGGCGATGCAGGCCGTGTTCCCGGGGAAGCATCATAAATTTAGCTCCCGACTTCGGCCTGCATTCTTAGCAACGCCCCCTCCACTGCTCCAGAAGCCGCTCCCTCTAGTGGGCCGTCTCTCCCCTCCATGCTGCTAGAGAACACTGGACGCCATTACATGTGGGGAGCAGAAACAGGTGAGATCGCTTCCTTGGCTCTGCAACTCTGCAGCACTATATACCGCTCTGTTCAGCGGTATATCGCTGTCTTTCTAGCACTGTGTGCCTGCTGGCTGGCGGTGTATATCAGCTTTCAGCGATATATACTGACTGTGCCTGCAGGTATATACCGACTGTTTGGCAGTGTATGCCACTTTACTTTACTATTGGTATATACCAGCTCTGTATAGCAGTCCCTTTCTAATACTGCTAGTAGCCCCCTACCCATAATAGTGTAATACTGCTAGAGGCTCACAGTACTAATTGTACGTTTGTTGCTGACATGCGTAACCGCAAGGGTGATAATTTAAAGCTTCCCAGGTATCCTCTATGGACCTGTACTATGCTTATACCACCTGTGGAAGCTCGTTTCCCAATGGTCGAAGCTATCCACTCTGCCGGGGCTGCGATGCCCCTACTACAGTGTCAACCCAGGCGTTGCCGGACCAGGCGGTCATGCAGTCTGTGGGTTCGGCCCCGGCCACCATTCAGGCAGCACCCCAGTCTGATGAGGCTATCCCTGCATGGGCTCTTCTGATGTATGAAAGGTTAGATGACCTGGCCGCTCAGATATCCCAGCCTTCCACAGGCAGCCTCCCCCCAGCTCAGCTCCCTCAGAGGAGCCCGCCTTCGTCTGATGTATCATCCCCAGTACGTAAAAAGGCTGTCTCCAAAAGGCGCCATGGCGACCGCTCCGCCTCGTCTGAGTCGCACGATGGTCAGTCTCACTCAGGCTCCGTGACCTTTAGTAGTCACAATTCCCGAGACTCTGACTCTGATTCAGATGTCCTTTCTGAGTCTAGGCATATGGAAGACACTTTAGTAGCAGCTGTCAATCACTCTCTGTCGATTTCTGATCAGCCCTCGGACCCCACTTCTCAGTCGGCAATCAAGCGAGCCAAGAAGCCTCCTAAGTCCTTTGCCCAGGATCCGATTTTTCATCAAATCATATTTAAACGGTGGGATCACCCTGATAGGAGGTTAAATAAAAAATCCTCCTCTTCATTCGCTTATCCCTTTCCTCCAGAAATGGTTAAGCCCTGGTCGCTACCCCCCGTTGTGGATCCGCCAGTATCCAGACTGGCTAAACACACGGTTATGTCTGTTTCAGACAACGCGTCTCTCAAGGACTCGTCCGACCGCGCAGTTGAGGCTGCGGTCAAATCTATTTTCCAGGCTTCGGGCTCCTCTCTGCGCCCCCTGTTTGCCATGACATGGGTGGCAAGAGCTATGAGCGTGTGGAGTAGGAACCTGCGCAAGTTGCTTCGCCCTTGCAATATTCCTCCAGAGGCTCTTGAGATTCTTGATTTGTTCTCTCTAGCCTCTAATTATTTTCTTCACGGCTCCCTAGATGCAGCTAGCTGGTCAGCCTTAACGGCAGCCAATGCTGTCTTCGCCCGCAGGGTTCTGTGGCTAAAAATATGGAATGCGGACAGTGCCTCCAAGAAGTCCCTGTCCACACTTCCCTTCCAGGGTCTTCGTCTGTTTGGTGAATCCCTGGACAAACTCATATCTGAGGCGACGGGTGGTAAAAGTACCATTCTGCTACAAAAGCGGCCTGTAGCCAGAAATTTCAAAAAATCTTCTTGGCGCAGGCAGTCCTTTCGGCCTGCCCCCCAAAAACCATCAGCCCAAGGACCGTCCCAACGCTCAGATCGAGGATCCGGTCCCTCAAGGGGCTCTTCTTGGCGTTCCCACTCCAAGCAACCTAAACCCAAAGGACCTCGCTCTGTACAGGCCCCCTCAGCATGACGCCAGGTAGCCCTCAGATCCGACTCCTGTGGGAGGGTGGCTTCTGCTTTTTCGGGATATCTGGCTAGACCACACTCACGATGCTTGGGTTTGAGAAATCGTCACCTCAGGTTACAAGATCGATTTCCATTCCCTGCCGGCCAACAGGTTTCTGCGTTCTCGTCTTCCAAAGTCCAAAACGCAAAGCCAGGCCTTATTTCAGGCCATAGCCTCTTTACAGAAAGCAAATGTTATTATTGCAGTGCCCCTAGAACAGCGCGGCAAAGGTTTCTATTCAAACCTTTTTGTCGTTCCCAAAAAAGATGGCTCTGTCCGCCCTATCTTGGACCTCAAACAGCTCAATAAATTCGTACGGATTCGAACTTTCCGAATGGAATCATTGAGAGCGGTGCTAGCCGCCATGGAACCTGGAGAATTCCTAGCTTCCATAGACGTTCGAGATGCTTATTTACACATTCCCATATGTGTCTCTCATCAACGGTTCCTTCGCTTTGCCGTAGGACACCATCATTTCCAATTCAGGGCCCTCCCCTTTGGGCTGGCCACTGCGCCTCGGGTCTTCACAAAGGTCATGGCGGCCGTCATGTCCATTTTACACCCCAGAGGCATCCTGGTCGTTCCCTATTTGGACGACCTTCTTGTCAAAGGGAGTTCTCTTCACGTTTGCTCAGAAAGCGTGCAGATTTGCCTAGACACGCTGTCAAGGCTAGGGTGGCTTATCAACTTCAACAAGTCATCCCTCATTCCTCATCAGCGCATCACCTTTTTAGGTATGCTGATAGACACGGCTCAGTCCCGGGTTTTTCTTCCAGAGGACAAGAGGTCTTCTCTGATCCGGGCCGCCCAATCCCTCCGCTCTCGCCGTCACACATCCCTTCGGAATGGAATGAGAGTGTTAGGCAAGATGGTGGCGGTCATAGAAGCCGTGTCCTTTGCCCAATTCCATCTGCGCCCTCTACAACTGGATCTTCTATCCTCCTGGGACAAGAATCCAGCTTCCCTGGACCGGTCAGTCCGCCTATCTCGGTCTGCGCTCAGCTCCCTCGTCTGGTGGACTCAAGCCTCATCCCTATCTCAAGGGAAGTCCTTCCGCCCGGTCCACTGGCAGGTAGTCACGACAGATGACAACCTGATAGGCTGGGGGTCGGTGTTTCTCCACCACACTGTTCAGGGACGCTGGTCTCCTTCCGAGCGCTCCCTTCACATCAGTGTTCTGGAGATCAGAGCCATATTTTTGGCCCTTCAGATTTTCAACCCCTACTATCGGGCCTCCCTGTTCGGATCCAGTCAGACAATGCCACGGCCGTGGCTTACATCAACCGGCAGGGAGGAACTCGCAGCAAGGCAGCGATGAAGGAAGTATCCAGGATTCTTCTTTGGGCAGAGAAGCACATTCACATTATTTCAGCTGTCCATATCCCAGGGGTAGAAAACTGGGCTGCAGACTTTCTCAGCAAGCAAGGTCTAGCGGCAGGGGAATGGTCCCTCCACGACGAAGTGTTCCATCAGATCACTCTTCGTTGGGGACTCCCGGATGTGGACCTCATGGCGTCTCGAATGAATGCCAAAATATGTCCCTTCATATCTCTGTCGAGAGACCCGCTAGCGCTCGGCTCCGACGCTCTAGTCTTTCCATGGTCGCAGTTTCGCCTGCCCTACATCTTCCCTCCATTTCCTCTCATTCCGAGAGTAATCAAAAAAATCAAAACGGAGGGAATCCCGGTGATCCTCGTGGCCCCGGACTGGCCCAGGAGAGCCTGGTATCCAGAGCTCCTCCAACTTCTCAGCGACACTCCCTGGCGTCTTCCTGACCGCCCGGATCTTCTGTGGCAAGGTCCAATATTCCACCAAAATACAGCACAGCTGCATTTGACGGCGTGGCACTTGAATCCCTGATTCTAGCCAAATCGGGTCTTTCTTCCAGGGTAGTTCATACCATGCTTAATGCTCGGAAGCCTTCCTCCGCCAGCATTTACCACAGGACCTGGAAGACCTATCTTTCCTGGTGTGACCGTCATAATCGGTTGCCCCTGACCTTTTCAATCCCTAATGTTCTTGCTTTTCTGCAAGATGGTCTGTACTCGGGTCTTGTCAGAACCCTTAAAGGACAAGTTTCTGCCTTGTCGATTTTTTTCCAGAAGCAGCTGGCTTCTTGCCCTCAGGTCCTTACCTTTCTTCAAGGGGTAGTGCATTTGGTCCCTCCTTATCGCCACCCCTTAGATCCCTGGGATCTGAATCTGGTTCTCGGAGTCCTTCAACTTCCTCCTTTCGAACCTCTGAGAGAAATCTCTCTTCAACGACTGTCTTGGAAAGTTGCCTTTTTAGTCGCTATTACCTCTATCAGGCGAGTGTCCGAACTGGCAGACCTTTCCTGTCGCACACCTTACCTGATATTCCATCACGATAACGTGGTCCTTCGGCCTTCCCCCGCCTTTCTTCCGAAGGTCGTATCCTCCTTCCACTTGAACGAGGACATTGTGTTGCTGTCATTCTGCCCGGTCCTGGTCCACTCCTTTTAAAAAGCCCTTCACACTCTAGATCTTGTCAGGGCTTTGCGGATCGACACCTCCAGAACAGCGCCGTTGCGCAAGTTCGATGCCCTCTTCGTCCTCCCAGTAGGACACAAAAAGGGCAACCCGGCGTCTAAATCCACGATTTCTCGATGGATCAGGACTGGCATCTGTGAGGCATACAAAGCACGAGATGCCGTTCCCCCTCAATCTGTGCGGGCCCACTCTACACGAGCAGTGGGTGCCTCCTGGGCTATCCACCATCAGGCTTCGGCGGCCCAACTTTGCAAGGCCGCTACCTGGTCCAGTGTGCACACGTTCACAAAATTCTACAGAGTGCATACGCATGCCTCCGCGGATGCTGCTCTTGGGACACAAGTCCTTCAGGCGGCAGTGGCCCATTTATAAGTGGCCACTGCTTGGTTGTTGATAGTGTTTGATATGTGTTCACTGCAGTTGCAGTTGTTAGTCAGCTCTTGGTCTGATGTTATACACTGTTAATAGTTCAGTTCCCACCCAGGGACTGCTTTGGGACCTCCCACTGTCTGTGTCCCCCAATGAAAAGGCGAGAAAGGAAAGGACATTTTTGTGTACTCACCGTAAAATGTCTTTCTTGGAGCCTTTCATTGGGGGACACAGCTCCCGCCCTTGTGGTTTTGGTTGTCCTTTTCCTACTGCTTTTACACCAAACTGAGCTAGTTCCCGCCTAGCTGGGGTTATATGCTGTGGGAGGAGGAGCTAACTCTTTTTTCAACCTAGTGTCAAACTTCCCCTGGAGACAACATATAACCCACTGTCTGTGTCCCCCAATGAAAGGCTCCAAAAAAGACATTTTACGGTGAGTACACAAAAATGTCCTAATTTACTTGTTGCTCTACTCTCTTGTCTTTTATCCAACCTTTCTTTTCTTCCCTGAATCTGTGCCATTTCTCAACATCCAAACATCCGTACTCTGGCATGTCTGCCTTTTTGAGTATTGGTCTGACATTTTTCACTGCTTCCTTGCCTTCCCTTTCTTGCACTGTTTGGCTGTTTTGGATCCCGCTGGAGCCCCACACTGCACACTGAACAAGTTGCCCATGGCTTCAACTTATTCCCACACAGCCCACCTTTCTGCAAATGCCCTCTTAGTGTCCCTGGACCTTGTCAACAGGCCACACTCCTCCGGCAAGTCAGAATGGGCTCTCAAGGTGTAGCTAGAAGGTTAGTCAGCACTTTCACCCGCTACCCTTGCAGGGTGTATTGGGAAGGCTTTAAAACAGCTCTCTCACCCAATAGACCAGATGACTAAAGCAGGAATGACCAGGTGTGATAGTCCTCTCACCTACTAGACCACATCCATGTAAGTGGGAAGGCCACACTGCTTTCTCACCCACTTAGGCCTGCAACACACATCCGTGCCTCCGGTACGTGTTTGGTACGTTTTTGCACGTACCGGAGACACAGAGACACGTTGTCAAATGTTACCCTATGTTAGAAGGCACACAGACGTAAAATCACACGGAACGTGTGTCCGTGTGGTTAGTACGTGTGTGCGTTTTCCCACATGGCCGACATGTCCGTTTTTTGCGGTCAGCACGCAGACACGGACCCACTAAAGTCAAAGCACATTTCGTCCGTGTGCATTTTTAAACGAGCGATGTCGCTCTTCTTTTTTTTTTTTTTTAAAGTCAGTATAATTACCTTTGTTTATGATGTTCTCAGTCATTCTCACTTTGGCGCTCGGTCTATTTCTTCCCCCGGCTCATACTTACCAATCCCTGATCATCAGCGCGGCGAGGAACAGCTGTGTCAAAAATACGCGGCTTCAATTAATTTGAAAATGCCGGACGCTCATTAATCAATCTCGTATTCCCTGCTTACTTCACCCACAGGCGCCTATGATTGGTTGCAGTTACACACGCCCCCATGTTGAGTGACAGCTGTCTCACTGCAACCAATAACACAGCCACCGGTGGGCGGGTCTATACTGTGCAGTAAAAGCAATAATGAAATAATTTAAAAAAACGGCGTGCGGTCCCCCCCAATTTTGATACCAGCCAAGATAAAGCCATATGGCTGAAGGCTGGTATTCTCAGGATGGGGAGCTCTACGTTATGGGGAGCCCCCCAGCCTAACAATATCAGCCAGCAGCCACCCAGAATTGCCGCATACAATAGATGCGACAATCCTGGGACTCTACCCGGCTCTTCCCGATTTGCCCTGGTGCGTTGGCAATCGGGGTAATAAGGAGTTAATGGCAGCAGCCCATAGCTGCCAATAAGTCCTAGATTAATCATTGCAGGCGTCTGAGACACCCCAAATGATTAACCTGTAAGTTAAAGTTAATAAACACACACAGTGAAAAAATCCTTTATTTGAAATAATAAACAATAACAAATACCCTCGTTCACCACTTTATTAAGCCTCCAAAAACCCATCCATGTCCGGTATAATCCACGGAGGTCCAGCGTCGCTTCCAGCTCTGCTACATGAAGGTAACAGGAGCTGCAGAAGAACACCGCCGCTCCTGACAGCTCCACGCAGCAACTGAGGTGAGTCGTGCGATCAGCTGAGCTGTCACTGAGGTTAATCGCGGCCACCGCTGGATCCTCCAACTGTGACAGCAAGTCACCCGAGTGACAGCGATGAAGTCACAGGTGAGTTGCGGTCTCGGGGGGAGGACTCCAGCTAGCCGCGGATAACCTGATTGACGGCAGCGCTAATCGTGCTGCTTACTTCAGTCACTCAGGGGATTAGCGGTTACCAGTGAGTCCTTCACGAGTGACCGCTAATCAGTACATGACACAGACAGAGCCGCGGTATGACAATGAAGTCGGGTGAAGTGCACCCGAGTTCATTCTCATCGCGCAACTCTGTCTGCTGTCAGCCGACATGTATCAACGACATTGTGCATCACACACACGGAACATTTCACACGGACATTACACATACGCATACACAGCCATTCCACATGCACACACGGCTAGCATACGCCATCACACAGATGTCATACGTACCGGAGAAACACCCATAAAAAACTGAACACGGATTAGAAAAACGGAACGTGTGACACATACGTTTTTTATGCGGAAGTGTGTTTTAGGCCTTAGACCTGATGTGCAGTTGGGTACCCCATGCTGGTCCTTTACAAAGTATTCCAGCAACGTAAACTAGAGTTAAACTAAAACAATCCTCAGAGCTGACTTCTTACAGAGGGCAGAAAATCGCGCAGCACCTTATTTGCCCCCTCCCAACAAAATAGCAGCACACAGTTTGTTTAGCAACAGTCTTATCTCAAAAGAATTCTTCGTCCAGACTTAGGGGTACTTTGCACACTGCGACATCGCAAGCCGATGCTGCGATGCCGAGTGCGATAGTCCCCGCCCCTGTCGCAGCAGCGATATGTGGTGATAGCTGGCGTAGCGAAAATTATCGCTACGCCAGCTTCACACACACACTCACCTGCCGTGCGACGTCCCTGTGGCCGGCGACCCACCTCCTTATTAAGGGGGCGGGTCGTGCGGCGTCACTGCGACGTCACACGGCAGGCGGCCAATCGGAGCGGAGGGGCGGAGATGAGCGAGATGTAAACATCCCGCCCACCTCCTTCCTTCCGCATATTCTACGGAAGCCGCAGTGATGCCGGTAGGAGATGTTCCCCGCTCCTGCGACTTCACACACAGCGATGTGTGCTGCCGCAGGAGCAAGGAACAACATCGGACCGTCGCATCAGCGTAATTATGGATTACGCCGACGCTGCACCGATGATACGATTACGATGCTTTTGCGCTCGTTAATCGTATCATCGAGCCTTTACACACTACGATGTCGCATGCGATGCCGGAAGTACGTCATTTTCAATTTGTCGTAGTGTGCAAAGCCCGCCTTAGCTTTCCAAAACATCCAACTTTCCTAATACCCACTGGTATACACAATCCTAGCAGAAAATTGAGTCTACTTACATACCTTCACAGCACTAATATTCTAGTGAAATGAAAAAAACATTACTTTGCTATAAAACCTTCGTCTCCATTTTGAGGGGAAGACACATACGATATCTCACTATAAGGACAGATCCCAGGACCACTTGTCCACTCATTCATTGATTCCAGAAACTTATGTAACAATACACCTTCCAAGGATCAGTTAACCTCACATGTAAATAAAATTATCTAAACCGCTCTTGACACTGATGGGGAAAAAATACATATGTAAGCTATCCACTCAAATACTCTATATGGCTATGCCCTGTGACATTTCACAACCAGAACATCTTTTCACAGTCCACAGTATGGCCTATAACCATTAATTTATACATACATATTATTACACCAAGTCCCTTATCTCAATTACTCGTCACTTTAATGTTATTCAGAGGCTTCTCATCAATATACAACAACTTACTGCCTGTCTACTTTATCTAGGCATTAGTATGAAACTACTTATGAACACATATCCCTAGACCAGTGTATTGCACATCAAAGATGCAAAGATGGCCAAAGCAAAACACAAAAAACAGCACATGTAATTATACAGAGACTGTCCCAATTCCGTACTATGCAATCAGTTAATGGACGGACAACAGATTATCTTATTACTCTATATTTCAACTCTCATTCAGACATGCATGAAAAAACAATACTCACTGGTGATGCCAGAGTTCTTAAACCGTGTGTACAGCCTTACCCAGAATATTCGGGAAATCAGAGAGAGTGAAATAAAGTGTAAGAATTGCAGGGCAGGTCAGTGAGGCTGCACTGAATGCACCCTGACTGCTGAGCCCCGTATGTAAGGGGTTAAAATCCCACTCCCATGCCCGAACCCTGCCCCCTTTATGGTGTCCAATTCCACTATTTTCCTCACTATTGACTCCCCTATATAATTCCCCTTACTTCCTGGATTTGGCCTCTCCTCATCCTGAGACCTGGACACTGCTGTGCTGCTGGCAAACCGGACACAGTTTGCTGCTGTCCCACCCTCCCTCCCCTTTATTGTATGTTATATTGTTTTTAGTCACAGCGGTTGAAAATGGTGGATGTTAAGCGAAGGCTGATTGTGCTGGGAGTCCGGCCTGGCATTACGCCTGGTTTGAAATGGTATATCCGGTTGGATAATTCTAACGGTTAATTTTAAGCTGTGACCGACCCCAACCCAACAAAAGATGAGAGTTTGTATAAATATTTGATTATCTCTCCAATAAAGTTGATTTGGTTTACTACAATTGTGTGTTTTGTTCGGGCATGGGAGATTGGTTCAGTGGTGGGGTCTCAGCAGTCAAAGCTTCTCACCTTGCTGCAGCTGAAATTTCACTGTCTCAAGAGTAGAGTTCAGCGAGGTTCGAGGTTCACCAATTTCATGTTCAAGTGATTTTGGGGTGCTCGAGATCGAACGCGAGCTTTATGCTTAAAGCTCGATAGCTCGAGTTACGTTCGAGAACGGTTCGATCAGCAAAAAGCCTACCTATTTACTAGCTGGCTTTTCATTGTAATAGTGTGAGTCACTCTGTGATTCACAATATTATCTAATTTCAGCGTATAGTGTGCTGGGGCGGTGCGTTTAGATCAGTGCTGCTGGGATAATGGCGATCGCCATTTTTTTTTTTTTGTTTTTCCCTAAGCGCGCGTGTAGTGGGGCGGGCCAGCATGTCAGCCAATCCCAGACACACACACACAGCTAAGTGTTCTTTTTTGTCAGACAAGCAAGGGCATGTGTCATAGGCTGTCCATGTCACATGTCCTTGCATTATAAATACGGGCATTTTCTCTCACGGCGCCATTATCTGCTTTCTGCGTGGAGGTGACAGTCACCGCTCACGCAGCTCCTGGCGCCGCTTCAGCTGTGTACGCTATACACACAGCGCTCTACAGATTAGGGACAGAAGTTTATTTCAGTCCTTTTCAGGGCTCCTGTTCTCGGGCTCAGGGCCATAGGTGACAGTCAGGTCTGTGGAAACGCTGTATACAGCTTCAGATAACAGCGTCTGTGTACCTAAGCTCAGGGAATTCCTTGCTGCATTTTACCATTAGGAGGGATAGAAAGTGAGGCTTCCTTTCCTGTTCACTGACCCAGAGAACCCGGCCACTGTACTCACCTGCCCACTTTTCCCCCACTATTTTTATAGCAAACAGTGCTGGACATAAGTGGCATCCAAAAAGGTGGCTGCTCTACTAATTTTGTGTCCCACTGGTGCAAGCATTTGCCAGCACCTCTGCATTAAACCCTGATGCACATTTTGCTACGCTATTTTTATAGCAAACAGTGCTGAATATAAGTGGCATCCAAACAGTGGCTGCTATACTAATTTTGCCTCCAACCGGTGCCAAGCAAGTCCCACCACCTCTGCTTTCTACCCTCATGCACATTTTGCTACCCTATTTTTATAGCAAACAGTGCTGAATATAAGTGGCATCCAAACAGTGGCTGCTATACTAATTTTGTGTCCCACTGGTGCCAAGCATTTTCCAGCACCTCTGCATTAAAACCTCATGCACATTTTGCTACGCTATTTTTATAGCAAACAGTTCTGGACATAAGTGGCATCCAAACAGTGGCTGCTATACTAATTTTGTGTCCCACTGGGGCCAAGCATTATCCAGCACCTCTGCATTAAACCCTCATGCACATTTTGCTACACTATTTTTATAGCAAACAGTGCTGAATATAAGTGGCATCCAAACAGTGGCTGCTATACTAATTTTGTGTCCCACTGGTGCCAAGCATTTTCCAGCACCTCTGCATTAAACCCTGATGCACATTTTGCTACACTATTTTTATAGCAAACACTCCTGAATAGAAGTGGCATCCAAACAGTGGCTGCTATAGTAATTTTGTGTCCCACTTGTGCCAAACAAGTACCACCACCTCTGCTTTCTACCCTCATGCACATTTTGCTACGCTATTTTTATAGCAAACAGTGCTGCCAGTTTTAGGGCCATAGCTGCATTGTCAGGGATAGTCAGTGTTGGTTTTTCAGCTGTCAATAAAGTTACACCACCTCTGAAATCTACACCACCTCTCAATTTTTGCTACCACATTGTAAATGACTAATCTTGTCGCTAACAAAATGAGTGGCAAAAGGACAGATGCTGTTGGAAAGGGGAACAGGCGTGTTTAAAAAGGAAATAAAGTTTGTGTCCGTGGGGAAGGTGGCAAAGCTACATTAACATCTGCTGAAGATAAGCCATCTTCCAGCAAAAGTAAGATGTCTACTACTTTCCGTGGACAATCCGATGTGCTCCCTTTTTTATGGACCCAAACAACTGTAAGAAAGGTAGATGATGCACAAAAAAAGAACATGCTTGAATGGAGCTCAAGTGCTCCAACAAGTGCCCTCTCCTCCACCTCAACTACCACATCAAAAAAAACCCAGTCATCTGAATTGTCATCCTAATCACAATTGCTTTCTCCCAGCTATCAAGTCTCCACCCGCCCTGCACAGTATGGTGTACCAGAGATGGCTGAGTCTGCAGAGCTGTTCAGTCACACTATAGCCTGGGAATCAGAGGTCTGCTCCCAAGCTACAGTGAGTACAGACCAGGAAATGGTCTGCAGTGATGCCCAGAACCTTTGTGACTCAGATTCAGGCCCTGATGACCAACTTTCTGAGCATAATGTAGCCCTCATTCCCAAACTGTAACACCTGTTGGTGGAGACAATGAGGAACATACTGATGACGATGAGACGCAGATACCAGATTGGGATGACAACTTAAATGTTCGGGCAGGGCAGGAAAAGGTTAGGTCTGAGGGCGAGGGGAGTGCAAACACAACGCTTGATGGTGAAGTTCTAGATCCCACTTACTGTCAACCCACAGTCAGGCACTTGAGGAGGTCAACAGAGGCGGTGGAGGAGGATGCAACTGACGACGAAGTTACCTTGCGCCTTCCTGGACAGAGTCGGAGTACTGGTAGCACGTCTACAACTGCATCCTCAGCCACCACTCTGCCTCTGAGCACAAGTCGGGGTGGTTCTGCAGGTCGCATGTCCTCTAAGCCTTGCCTAGCCTGGTCCTTTTTTGATCTTGCAAAGGATCTCCCAAATCATGTGATCTGTAAAATTTGTCGTGAATCTATAAGTAGAGGCAAAAAGCTCACCAGTTTGACAACTTCTTCCATGAATCGTCACATGAATACCAAGCATAATTCCCAGTGGGAAGCTCACTGTGCTGCAATGCTGCTTAGCGTAGCGGGCCAACCACTGCCTGCCCCTTCCAGTATATCCGCGCGCTCTTCATCTTCTATTACTGGGGGGACAGCTGTCACACCTGGTTTTCCACGCACACCTTCCACTACTGTAACCACAACAGGCAGTTTGCTTGGTAGGTCGTCAGTTGGTTTGGAAGGGGAAACAAGTGCGTGTGTACAGCACTCTCAGACATCGATAGCACCAATGTTGGATGAAGGGAACATCATGTCTACGCCTGCACTTTCCTTACAAACCTGCATTTTTCCAGGGACACCCTACTCACCACCGTCTACACACAGCAGCCAGATCTCTGTCCCTCAGATGTGGACAAATAAAAGGCCATTTCCTCCGACCCATGACAAAGCTAAGAGGTTGACTTTATCCCTCTCTAAGATCTTGGCTACGGAAATGCTGCCTTTCCGCCTGGTGGTCACAGAGGATTTTCGAGACTTTATGTCCATCGCAGTGCCCCAGTACCAGATGCCCAGTCGCCACTACTTCTCCAAGAAAGGTGAGCCTGCGCTACACTAGCATGTCGCACACAACATCACCACTTCCTTGACAAAACTCTGTGTGTGAACGGGTGCATTTCACCACCGATACTTGGACCAGTGAGTATGGACAGGGGCGTTACATGTCGCTGACTGGGCACTGGGTAACTATGGTGATAGATGGAGAAGGGTCTGCTGAACAAGTCTTGCCGTCCCCATGACTTGTGCGTCTATGCTCTGTATGTAGAAGTTCTTTCAACTCTTCTGCCTCCTCAACCACCTCCTCCACCTCCGCCCCAAGCCTGCCTGGTCAGGCCACCAGCATTGTAACTGCGCACAAGGAATCACACACACCTACTTACTATGCTGGCAGCAGAGCGCAACGGCATCAGGCGGTCTTTAGCTTGAAATGTCTTGGAAATAAGAGTCACACAGCGGCTGAGTTGTGGGCAGCTCTGCTGTCCGAGTTTCATAAATGGTTGTCTCCACTCAACCTGCAGCAAGGTAAGGCCGTGTGCGACAATGCTGCAAACCTGGGTGCGGCCCTTTGCCTGGGCAAGGTGACACACGTGCCTTGTATGGCTCATGTGTTGAACCTTGTTGTCCAGCAATTTTTAACACACTATCCCGGCCTAGATGGCCATCTGAACAGGGCACGAAAACTATCTGCTCACTTCCGCCGTTCAACCGCCGCAGCTGAGCAACTTGCTTCGCTCCAGAAGTCTTTCGGACTGCCGGTTCATCGCCTGAAATGGGATGTGCCGACACGCTGGAATTCAACTCTCCACATGTTACAGCGACTGTGGCAGCACCACCGAGCACTGGTGCAATACGTCATGACGTATAGCCTGGGCCAACGAGATGCAGAGGTGGGGCAGATCACCCTGATGGAGTGGTCTCAGATCAAGGACCTATGCACCCTTCTGCACAGTTTCGACATGGCGACGAATATGTTTAGCGCTGACAATGCCATTATCAGCAGGACAATTCCAGTCATTTTCATGCTTGAGCACACGCTAAACACTATTCGGAGTCAGGGGTGGTTCAACAGGAAGGGGAGGAAGTACATGAGGATTTATATGCGCAAGGGATAACAACATCACCAAGGTCCAGGCGTTCATCATCACCAAGCCGGCAGGCATGAGATGGTGGGGGAGAGGTATTAACAAGGGCGCGTGGTAGCAGGCAAAATGTTGAGGAAGGTGCAGAAGAACATGAAGAAAAGGAGGACGAACTGTCCATGGACATGGAAGAATCAGCAGATGAGGGAGACCTTGGTCACATTTCAGTTGAAAGAGGTTGGGGGGAGATGTCAGAGGAAGAAAGAACGGGTAGCACCTCTATGCCACAAACACAGCGTGGACTTGGTCCGCATGGATGCGCAAGACACATGAGCGCCTTCTTGCTGCACTACCTACAACATGACCCTCAGATTGTCAAAATTAGAAGTGATGATGACTATTGGGTTGCCACACTATTAGATCCCCAGTACAAGTCTAAATTTTGTGAAATAATTCCAGCCATAGAAAGGGACGCACGTATGCAGGAGTATCAGCAGAAGCTGTTACTCAATCTTAGCTCGGCTTTTCCACCAAACCCCAGTGGTGCACGGAGTGAATCTCCCAGTTGTAACTTGACAAACATGGGACGGTCTCGTCATCAACAGTCTATCCGTACCAGCAGCACCATATCTGGTGCTGGTGACAGCAATTTTATTGAATCTTTTCATAATTTTTTTAGACCATCCTTTGCAAGGCCAACAGAGACAAGAAGTCTGACACATAGTCAACGGCTGGAGAGGATGATACAGGAGTATCTGCAAATGAACATCGATGCCATGACTTCGCAACTGGAGCCTTGCTCATTTTGGGCATCAAATCTTGAAAAATGGCCTGAGCTCGCCACTTACGCCTTGGAGATCTTGTCGTGTCCAGCTGCCAGCGTTGTCTCTGAACGTGTCTTCAGTGCTGTTGGGTGTGTGCTGACAGATAAGCGCACGTGTCTGTCCAGTGACAATGTGGACAGACTAACGTTCATCAAAATGAACAAGTCATGGATCCGCAAGGACTTTACTACCCCTGTGTCCTCCTGGGGAGAGTAAATGCTTGTGTATTTGGAATGTGCTTGATGCAAATGTACCTGTCAAGTTTACAACTGGGGCACAAGTGCTGCCACTGAAGGGGTGTCTGTGGGGCCCAATTTTTGGAAAAAAGGGAGACTCCGCTTGGAGTAACCCTTGCTTGCAGTGTTTCTAAAAATGATCCAAGATTAACAGATCTGGGATCAGCAAAGAGTTTGCTACCTACCCCGGTGCCATCCTGGGGACAGTTAAGGCTGGCGTATTTTTGAATGTGTTTGATGCAAATCAACCTGTCCAGTTTGCAACTGGGGCACAAGTGCTGCCACTGAAGTGGTGTCTGTGGCCCAATTTTTAGAAAAAAGGGAGACTCTGCTTGGAGTAACCCTTGCGGAGTTTTTAAAAATGAGCCAAGATGAACAAGTCATGGTTGAGCAAAGACTTTGCTACCCACCCCGGTGCCATCCTGGGGACAGTTAAGGCTTGTGTATTTTTGAATATGTTTGATGCAATTCAACCTGTCCAGTTTGCAACTGGGGCACAAGTGCTGCCACTGAAGTGGTGTCTGTGGGGCCCAATTTTTGGAAAAAAGGGAGAGTCTGCTTGGAGTCCCCTTGCTGTGTTTTACATGATTTTAGAAGGGCATGCCATGCCTATATCTGTGTCTCCTCCTCTTTTTCCTCGTCCAGCTGTTTAGTTTTCGCATGAGTATTTGTCCTTGTCACTTTCCCATGTGTTTGTGTTGTCTGGGGAGTTGTTTGGCACCTTTTGGACAACTTTGAGGGTGTTTTCCAGGTGTTTTTATGTGTTTGTGATTGCCTCCCATTGTTTCCTATGGGGTTCGAGAGTTCGACGAACGGCTCGTCGAACGGGGCACCGTACGACGAACCGAACTCGAACTCTAGGGGGGTGGCTCATCTCTACTCAAGAGTCCCCAAAACGTCTTCCGAATAGGCTGGTTGGCCACGGCTCCATGTTGGGCACTAGAAACTGTTATAGCTGTTCTGTTTTGTTTCAAAAGTCAGCTTATGGGATCACCAGTGAGGTCCTCTGAATTAGGCCTCTTCAGGCCTAATCAATATCCAGCGCTCGGCGAAAAGACCTGCATTAATGTGAGCATGATCAGTTTTCTGTTTATTCAGCCAATGCACAGATAATTTATACCATTTACAGATCAATGTGATATTGCAAAAAAGGCTTCGAGTGGAAATTTACAAGTTGATCATATGACCTTTGACAATGACAAAAATGTAGTCATGCATATGAGATAAGAAGAACATTTAGCAGACAATAATAATCCTTGAGCTTGTTTCTTGTCTTGAAGGCTGAAAAATGGCGATGAACTTACACTAGATGTACTAATGGAATAATAAAGTATTTCAAATCAAGAAATATAACTATTAACCCTTCTATATCAGGGTGGACCCCATGTTTTTTTTTCTTATTTATTTATAAATAATTATAAAAAAAGAGCTTGGGCACTCTCCAAATTGCATCAGCAACCAAGGTGAAGCTGCCAGCTGTGGTTTGCAGGCTGCAGCCATCTGCTTTACCCGAGCTGGCTATCAAAAATGGGGGGACCTCACGTATTTATTTTTTTTTTAATTATTTATTTTTTGTCTAAATACAAGTCTAGTCACCCTTTAGTGCCACATGAAAGTCACTAAAGGGTGCCAGCTTAGAATATGTAGGGGGGTGGGACATTATATATGTGTTTGATATCTGTCTGTCCATCCATCCATCCTAGCATTTTAGGCTGCGTGCCCGCAATTAGGGTTTCAATCGTTTTGGACGCTGTGTTTTCGCTACGTCCATAATGCTACGTTGTACAGTAGAAGTGCAGTGGGAGGAGTTTTAGAAATCTCCTACCCACGGTGCTTATTTTCTCCACAGCATAAACTGACATTTGGTACTGCAACATGTCAATTTATGCTGCGGAGATGAGAGTTCTCTGCGAAGAGAATAGAGCTAAAGTCAGCAGCAGCCTGAACCTGGACCGTGGTCATGGACATCACTCACATCTCCACAGACTCAGTATCGCCAGATCGTGGGCACATAGCCAAAAAGTGAGAAATTTGCTGCTAGAGCAACATATATGTGTTCCCCATGGGGGTTCAAAATGCTCACTATATCCCTGAGTAAAACCCTTGAGGGGTCTAGTTTCCAAATTGGGGTCACTTGTGGAGGGTTTCTGCTGTATAGGTACCCTAGGGGCCCTGAAAATGCAACATGGTGCCCGCAATCTATTTCAGCTTTACCAAAATTTAAATGGTGCTCCATCCATTCCAAGCTCTCCTGTTTGTCCAAACAGAGATTTTTTTTCCAGATTTGTGGGGTATCCCTGCACTCATAAGAAATTGGATAACTGTGGGGTCCACTTGAAAAAGTGATACATTTGATGCTAAAGCAAGATTTTTGTGAAAAAAATGAAAATTTTCGATATGACAACCTAAAGTTATCAAAATCTGTGAAGTACCTGTGGGTTTAAAATGCTCACTATACCACTGGATAAAATCCTTGAGGGGTCTAGTTTCCAGAATGGGGTCACTTGTGGGGGAGCTCCACTGTTTCGGGCCCTCAGGAGCTCTCCAAACGCGACATGGCGCCCACTAATGATTCCTGCCAATTTTGCAGTCTAATGGCTCTCCTTCCCATCCGAGCCCTGCCGTGCACCCAAACATTTGATTTCCAGCACATATGAGGTACTAGCATACTCAGGAGAAATTGCACAATACATTTTTGCTGCATTTTTCCTGATACCCTTGAAAAAAAAAAAAGCTACTTGGTTGAAGTAACAATTTTGTGGTAAAAATGTATTTTATTTATTTTCACAGCTCAACGTTATAAAATTCTGTGAAGCCCCTGGGGATTCAAAGTTCTCACCAAATATCTAAATTCCTTGATGGGTCTAGTTTCCAAAATAGGTTCACTTGTGGGAGGTTTTTACTGTTTAGGTACCTCAGGGGCCCTACAAATTCAACATGGTGCCCACAATCTTTTTCAGCCAAATTTGCTTTTCAAAATTCAAATATTGCTCTTTCTATTTTGAGCCCTCCCATTTGTCCAATCAGAGGTTTCTGACCACATGTGGGGTATCAGCGCGCTCACAAGAAATTGGGTAACAAATTTTGAGTTCCATTTTGTTGTGTTACTTCTGCAAAAAGTGTATAAATTGGCGCAAGAGCAACATTTTTAGGTAAAATATATACTGTATTTTTCGGACCATAAGACGCACTTTTTCCCCCCAAATGTTGGGGGAAAGTGGGGAGTGCATCTTATGGTCTGAATGTGGCTGCGGGGAATGTGTGTGCTGCGGTGGAGCGGGTCATCGGGGGCACGAGCAGGCTGTAGCAGCCTGCCGTGACCACGTTGACCCGCTCATTTAATATGCACGCCCATCCCCCGCCCATCATCCCTCAGCGCTGAAGCAGGCACTGACAGGTGGGCGGGGGTTTAACAGCCGGCCCGCATGATCACTCCTGGCAACTACGGCCTGGAGTGATCATGTGCGGCTGTATTCACTGCTCCCCACGCATCATCATCAGCGTGGGGAGCAGTGAATCAGTGTACAGTACTCACCGTTCCCCTGCAGCATCGCTTGTCCTCCCGTCTGTGTCAGCGGCAGCGCCGCTGAGTGGAGCCGTCCCTGTTACCCTGCTGCATTGTGATCATCTCCTTTGTCTGTGCCGGCGGCTGGGTGGAGACTAGCGGGGCGCACAGCGATGACGTCATCGCTGTGCGCACGTGTCCACACGCAGCCGCCAGCACAGACACAGGAGATGATTGCGATGCAGCAGGGTAACGGGGATAGCTCCACTCAGCGGCGTTGCCGCTGACACAGACTGGAGGACGAGCGATGCTGCAGGGAGCGAGGTAAGGTGAGGTGAGTATGAACGTTTATTTTTTTTATGTGCCACAGGATGCGGCCATACACCAGGATGATGGGAGTATATTATGAGCAGGATGGGGTCATATGAGCAGGATGGGGTCATATGAGCAGGATGGGGGCATATCAGCAGGATGGGGGTATATGAGCAGGATGGGGTCATACGAGCAGGATGGGGTCAGATGAGCAGGATGGGGTCATATGAGCAGGATGGGGGTATATTATGAGCAGGATGGGGGTATATGAGCAGGATCGGGGTATATTATGAGCAGGATGGGGTTATATGAGCAGGATGGGGTCATACGAGCAGGATGGGGTCATATGAGCAGGATGGGGTCATATGAGCAGGATGGGGTCATATGAGCAGGATGGGGTCATATGAGCAGGATGGGGGTATATTATGAGCAGGATGGGGGTATATTATGAGCAGGATGGGGTCATATGAGCAGGATGGGGGTATATTATGAACAGGATGGGGGTATATTATGAGCAGGATGGGGGTATATTATGAGCAGGATGGGGGTATATTATGAGCAGGATGGGGTCATATGAGCAGGATGGGGGTATATTATGAACAGGATGGGGGTATATTATGAGCAGGATGGGGGTACATGAGCAGGATGGGGTCATACGAGCAGGATTGGGTCATATGAGCAGGATGGGGGTATATTATAAGCAGGATGGGGGTATATGAGCAGAATCGGGGTATATTATGAGCAGGATGGGGTTATATGAGCAGGATGGGGGTATATTATGAGCAGGATGGGGCCATATGCCATGATGGGTTATATAGCAGGATGCGGCCATATGCCAGTATATAGCAGGATGCGGCCATATGGCAGGATAGTATCATAGTATCATAGTTTTTAAGGTTGAAGGGAGACTCTAAGTCCATCTAGTTCAACCTGTAGCCTAACATGTTGATCCAGAGGAAGGCAAAAAAACCCCAATGTGGCAAACAAGTTCCAATGGGGAAAAAATTTCCTTCCTGACTCCACATCCGGCAATCAGACTAGTTCCCTGGATCAATACCCTGTCATAAAATCTAATATACATAACTGGTAATATTAAATTTTTCAAGAAAGGCGTCCAGGCTCTGCTTAAATGTTAGTAGTGAATCACTCATTACAACATCATGCGGCAGAGAGTTCCATAGTCTCACTGCTCGTACAGTAAAGAATCCTCGTCTGTGATTATGATTAAACCTTCTTTCCTCAAGACGTAGCGGATGCCCCCGTGTTCCAGTCGCAGGCCTAGGTGTAAAAAGATCTTTGGAAAGGTCTCTGTACTGTCCCCTCATATATTTATACATTGTGATTAGATCCCCCCTAAGCCTAAGGATGACGGTATATAGCAGGATGAGGGACATAAACTGTATATACAAGGCAGGAGGATCATTACCAGGATGCGGCACCTTAGTAGAGAATTTGGGGACATTACCCCCATAACAGTGTCAGCAGCATATGCTCGCCCCATAACAGTGTGTCATGACTACATTTTTTGCTTAAAATTTTATTTTCCTATTTTCCTCCTCTAAAACCAGGGTGCGTCTTATAGTCCGGTGCATCTTATAGTCCGAAAAATACGGTATATATATTTTTTTTTCATTCCACATTGCTTTTGTTCTGGTGAGGCAAATGAAGGGTTAATACACTTCATGAATGTGGTTTTGAGTTCTTTGAGGGGTGCAGGTTTTAGAATGGTGTCACTTTTGGGTATTTTCTGTCACTTCGGCCTCTCAAAGTCACTTCAAATGTGATGTGGTCCCTAAAAAAATGGTTTTGTGAATTTTGTTGAAAAAATGGGAAATTGCTGATGAACTTTGAACCCTTCTAACTTCCTAACCCCAAAACATTTTGTTTCAGAAATTGCGCTAATGTAAAGTAGAGATGTGGGAA
Organism: Anomaloglossus baeobatrachus; assembly: GCF_048569485.1. Lineage (NCBI taxonomy): Eukaryota > Metazoa > Chordata > Amphibia > Anura > Aromobatidae > Anomaloglossus > Anomaloglossus baeobatrachus. The sequence goes on from NW_027441808.1 coordinate 587,329, forward strand.
ATGTTATTTATTAACTATTTTGTGTGACATAACTCTCTGGTTTAAGGGCATAAAAATTAAAAGTTTATTTGAAAAACTGCAAAATGTTCATCAAATTTCTGATTTTTGCACAATTAAAAGCAAAAAATATCGTTCTAAATTTATAACTATCGTGAAGTACAAAATGTCTCGAAAAAACAATTTCAGACTCACTGGGATCCGTTGAAGCGTTACAGAGTTATAACCTCATAAAGGGACACTGGTCAGAATTGCAAAAAATAGCCTGGGCATTAAGTACAAAACTGGCTTCGTCCTTAAGGGATTAACATGTAAAAAAACAGAAAAAAAAATCCAAATAAGAAACCAACTTCAACATCGAGTTTTTATTGCTGATGTCGAGCGATACTATGTGTATATAGCACACTGTGCTATATACAGGCTGTATACTACATGAAGGTGCTTAATGCTATCTGGGTCTGTACTGTGCTATATGGGGCTGTATACTACATGAAGTTGCCTAATGCTATCTGGGTCTGTACTGCGCTATATGGGGCTGTATGTTACATGAAAGTGCCTAATGCTATATGGCTCTACACTGTGCTATATACGGGCTGTATACTACATGAGGGTGCCTAATGCTATCTGGGTCTGTACTGTGCTATATGGGGCTGTATACTACATGAGGATGCCTAATGCTATCTGGGTCTGTACTGCGCTATATGGGGCTGTATGTTACATGAAAGTGCCTAATGCTATATGGCTCTACACTGTGCTATATACGGGCTGTATACTACATGAGGGTGCCTAATGCTATCTGGGTCTGTACTGTGCTATATGGGGCTGTATACTACATGAGGATGCCTAATGCTATCTGGGTCTGCATTGTGCTATACACAGGCTGTATACTACATGGGATGCCTAATGCTATCTGGCTCTGCACTGTGCTATAAGAGGCTGTATACTACATGAAGGTGCCTAATGCTATCTGGCTCTGCACTGTGCTATATTGGGCTGTATACTACATGAAGGTGCCTAATGCTATCTGGCTCTGCACTGTGCCATATAGGGGCTGTATACTACATGAGGGTGCCTAATGCTATATGGTTCTGCATTGTGCTATATGGGCACTGCTTAATGTGATATGGGGGTTGCATAGTGCCATATGGGGGCTGCATAATGCCATATGGGGGCTGCATAATGCCATATGGGGGCTGCATAGTGCAATATGGGGGCTGCATAATGCTACATGGGTCTACATAATACTATATTGAGGACTATGGGGGCTTCATAACACTATATGGAGGAGTATGGGGGCTGCATACTACTATAACCCAGGAGTTGTATGTCCCCTCCACCCCAGCGCTGTATACCCCCCAGAGCGGTATGTCCCGTGCAACCCAAAGCTGTATACCCCAAGAGCTGCATGTAACCCCCACCTCATAGCTGTTTTTCCCCCCACCCCAGAGCCACTGCCCCCTCTAGAGCTGTATGCCACCCATTGCTGTATACCTCTTTCCTCAGTAATATGTATGCCCCCCAGTAATGTGTATGTCCCCATCCTCTCTTGTGATATATATGCAGCAGTGTTAGTGTGCTCTATGTACGACCATTTCTGTTAGTGACGGCCACCAATCAGCGTGGCACAGACACATGCCCAGAAGGAGCTGGATGGAGACCTGCGGGGAGGTGAATGAGTCAGGTGCCGGCTTCCCAATATTAGAAATATCTCTAATGTGTCTGTGTGTGCATGTATGATGTGTATCTATGTATGTTAGTGTATATGACTGTGTCTAGATTTATGTCTGTTTATGTGTTTTTGTGAATTTCTCTTTAAATATATATGTGTACGTATGTCTCTATGTGTATGTATCTGAGCATGTCTACGTGTGGATGGGGCCCACTGAGACTTTCACTCAGGGCCCACAAAAACCTGGAGCCGGCTCTGCTAGCAGGCCTGTGATGCCCCAGGTATGTGTACCGCCCCCGTGCCAGCGGCCGAGCCGCTCAGATCTGGAGCCGCGATGGCTCCAGGGGTCTTCGGACCCAGGGGTTTGCATGGACACTCGAATTAAAGAAGAGAGGGGGAGATATGTACAGGGAGGATGTGTACGTTCGTGACGCCACCCACGGTGCGTGTTACTGGGGGAGACCACCGCTGCTGTTGGGGAGCCCGGTGGCGATGGTGGAGCAGCAGGATGTTTAACCCCTCCGTGGTTAGGGGATTTGTGCCCCTGAGCCCGATGGATTGTTGGTGATTGGGGTCCGTTGGGTAGAGGAAAAGGGGCTTTCAGTGTACTCACTCAATCCAGGAATAATAACACCGACAGCTTGTAAACCAGAATTCTGAGCACCACTGCAAGTTGGAGGGACCACGCTTGGGTCCGTGCCTTTGGTGTTGCTGTTAGCCTGTGGCCCTTTCCTTGGCACCTGTTTTCCTCTAGTTGGACCCTTAAGCATAAAACTTTTCGGGTCCCGCTCACCCGTGTGGCTAACAGAGTGAGCTTGCTCTCAGGGTTCACGCGTAGGATTTCTTTGGACTGTATTGGGAAAGTCCTATTCCATTGGTGCGCTAGTACCCCAATTTTAGAGAGGTTGTAAATGAATCTTGAAGTCTTCACCCCCGTCGGGTAAATTACCGGGAAGCGTGAAGCTACTTCCCGGCCTAGGGTCCATGTATCCCGTCGTGTCCTTGCCCCTGCGCGGTGATGGCTCAAGGCTGCCGGCTGCCCCCTTTACACGATCCCCTGCGACCGGGGTTCCAGCTCCTACCAGACCAACGTCTGCCACTTAGTAACTACAGGAGCCCCGCTCCAGGCCGGTGACCTCTCTCAGAGAGTCATCTCCACCTCCTTCTTCTTCCACTCCCGTTTCACACTTTCTTCCAAGTGTCACTTTCTCACTTTCCCCTCACCAACACCCCATCTGGGCGGCCCTATTCCCTTCAGGCCCCCAATGGTGTGTCTGGTGGTTACGGTGTAAAGTGTTTCTAGGATTTTGATTGGCTAAGCTGTTAGCAACACGAAAGGACAAGAATCCGTAACCAAGGAGGAGTGGATACTGTACAGAAGGGAAGATTGTACAATACCCTGTGAAGACCTGATAGGCCAGGGCGTCACATTCCCCCTTGGTTAAACGTAGCTCGTCCCCGAGCTACAGGACACCAGAGGTTTATTTTTGTTTTTAAACTGCAAAAGGGGAAAAAGAACATTTTAAACAACACACTTTTATTAACGGGTTTAATCCCACATAGGGGAGGCACTTTACTTAAACGTTACTAAAAATTGTTAAGAGTTCGTCGCCCAACGGTGGGACGCTACCGGTTTCTATGGTAATGGAGGCTCAACCTACTCCATTGCAGCCCCTTCCTGTGACATTCCAGTCCCAATGTCCCGGATCCCAATAACCCGCCACCCAAACAACCTGTTCCCCCTGGAATCCTATGGTGGGTCCATGGCCAGGTTAAGGTCCCGGGTGTTGTCTTTCAGATAACTCTGGTTAGAGGAAGAGCTGTGGAGAATGAAGCGCAATAGGGTCTTACCCTTATAGGCACAGGACAATAGACAAGGGGAGCAAATATACTCACCAACTGTAGTTGTGACAGTCACAACTACTGTAATCGCATTTAAAAATGGATCCAGGCAGCGGCAACCTAAAGTGGCAGATAACAGAGAACAATTGTAGAAAAGGGTTTCTATACCGCGCCAATGATCACAAGTCTGGAAGTCGGATTGATGTGGCTTTATTGTAGCATAGGTCTACGCGTTTCAGGAGCTCTGCTCCCTTCCTCAGGACCATAGAAACAACATCAAATCCGATGTTGTTTCTATGGTCCTGAGGAAGGGAGCAGAGCTCCTGAAACGCGTAGACCTATGCTACAATAAAGCCACATCAATCCGACTTCCAGACTTGTGATCATTGGCGCGGTATAGAAACCCTTTTCTACAATTGTTCTCTGTTATCAGATAACTCTGGTTGGCACAGGAGGTGCAACTATTATACAAGACACAAGTTTGTGTTGGTTACGCCAGTCCTGTGACCATGGTCCATTTTTACCTATATAAAACTTTTAACGAAGTCCATGTACCGGTTGTACACTTTTTCAACAATTTTTCTTGCAAATCAGGTAACTTTCACTCTTTTCATTAAAACTGGTTGATTAGGCACTCATTTACTAACATTTTCTATATGGAAAATAACAAACTATGGAAAATAACAAACGAAAGCACCGATAAATAACAATTCTATGGCATCGTAACTATTGGTACTGTAACATTTTTTTTAACACTCTTCTCTGTACCTCCGTGGAGGTTGCCCAAAGTTTGCACAGGTTGACCTCCTTAACTCTGGGCTCTCGCTCCTCTCTAATGAAGTTTCCACACCCTCTACACGTCCCTCTCCCTCCATGCTAGGTGTAACTGGCAGGATCCTACGTGTACGTGTCAAGGGGACTGGTGATACTCTAGATGCTGGAGTGGATGCAGTGTCAGTAAGCCTTTCCTGCTCTGGTTCTTCCACAGGTTGTGGGAATGTTAACCCAGGGACTATTAGTGCTCCATTCTGCATCGGCCAATTTTCTGGAAAATCACCTAGGATCGTGTGGATCACCTTCTTCCTTCTTTCCACCACTGGAGACTGGGACTGAGGCTCTTCTGCTCTTTTCAAAGGTTCTGGGCACTTCTTCAGGTGGTCTCTGGACACCGTAGCTGTAGTTCGTCCATCGTCTTTGCTAATCAAACAAGTCTTCTGATTATCGAAATTGGATGGCTGTATCACATACGGCTCTTTCTCCCACTGGTCTTCCAACTTGTGTTGTTTCCTCTTTCTTTTTAATACAATTTCACCAGGGGCGAAGGGGGCTGCCTTAGCTTGCTTATTAAAATTCCTCTCTTGCCGCTCCCGGGTCTGATCCAAACTTTCTTCAACGTACATCTGGATCTGTTTGTACTGAGCTTGGCGACGTGAGTCCCAATCTTCTCCGGATGCGTAAGTTTCAGGCAACTCTACCTCCATCTCTAGATCTACCGGGAGTCTTCCAGGCGGGCTCTCATCAGGTAGGCTGGGGTACACTTGGTCAATCCTACTGGAATGTTATTATAAATGTCAACCAAATCTGGCAGCTTTTCAGGCCACCGATTCCGTTCTTCAAGAGGGAGGGTTTTCAGCAAATTAATTACCAGATGATTCATCTTCTCGCACATCCCATTTGTCTGTGCGTGGTAAGGTGTGGTGCGGATCTTCTTGCACCCATATAGGCTGCAGAACTCTTGAAAAATCTCGGCTTCAAACGCAGGACCCTGGTCCGTCAAAACTCGGTCGGGATACCCATGCGGCCTACAGAAATGGGCCTGGAACACCTTTGCTGCTGTGTTGGCAGTCAAATCCTTCACAGGCACCACCACCAGGAAGCAGGAGTAGTGATCAACTATCGTGAGCGCATACGTGTACACACATCTGCTGGAGGTCAATTTAACATGGTCCATAGCCACAATCTCTAGAGGTTGTTTAGTGTCAATCGGTTGGAGGGGTGCACACTGGCTAGTGCCATCTCGTCTTCTCAAGGCGCAGGGACTGCAATTTCTACACCAGGCTTCTATGGAGTCTCTCATTCCTATCCAGTAGAAACGGCTTCTCAGCAACATCTCCAGCTTCTTCCACCTGAAGTGCCCGGCTCCGTCATGATCTGCCTCCAGCACCACTGGGACATTTGACTTAAGCCTGCTTTACACGGGACAACTGATCGTGCGATTTCACGATCGATCGTACCCGGCCCCGTCATTTGTGCATCACGGGCAAATCGCTGCCCGTGTCACACAAAGTTGTGAAACCCGCGTCACATGTACTTACCTGCTGAGCGACCTCGCTGTGGGCGGCGAACGTCCACTTCCTGAATGGGGAGGGACATTCGGCGCCACAGCGACTTCACACAGCCGCCGGCCAATAGAAGCGGAGGGGCAGAGATGAGCGGGATGTAAACATCCCGCCCACCTCCTTCCTTCCACATAGCCGGCGGGAGCCGCGGGAAGCAGGTAAGCGATGCACGGAGCAACGTGTGATACCACGGAATTGATGAACAACCGGCGCCATGTTTCATAAACGATTTTATGAAACCTAGCGACGAGTACACGACTCACAATTTTTGAGCGATACTGCGTCGCTAGGAGGTGTCACACAGGCCGACGTCGCAAGCGACACCGGATGTGCGTCACAAAAACCGTGACCCCGACGATCTATCGCACGATAGATCGTCTCGTGTAAAGCAGCCTTTAGGGACCACGATCTGGCAGATTCTCTCATGAGTCTTGGGGTTGGTCCGACTTCTGCACAATTTACCTTGATGCAGGTAAAGCCGACTCCGATCTTGCCACAACTTCTTGGCCTCTTCTGGAGCGACTGGTCCAAGACGGGCATCAGGTCTGGTCAGCAGTACTTTGACTAACTTAATCGCTGGGTCTCGCTCCTGAGCCTCCAGCCAGCCATTGTGGGGCAACGGATTACAGGTCATCTCTAGTTGTCGGGCACTGGATCTGGATTGTTCCTCCCATGGAGGCTGGTGGAAGTTGTAGCTCGACCTCTTCCAGGTCCTCTTCATTTCCACCATAATTGGACAAGTGAGGCATCCGGGATAGGGCGTCTGCATTAGTGTTCTTATGGTGTTACGTCCGGATGGTGGAAGCACTGGACCGTACACCGATTTCCCCTGAGGAGGCAGCCAGGCCGGTCACCCCGCCAGAGGGTCCTGATGCACGGCAGCCGAAGCACTATTGGTAGCCAGACAGTCCGTAGAGGAGCAGGAAAGGTGTATGTTGCTGAACCCACGGAGTTCTGGACAGTAGTCCGGGTGACGAGGCTCAGGGTCCGAGGCCAGGTTGTAGGGTCAGGCGGAATCCGGAACCTGCTGAGCGATGGGGCGGGTCACCGAACGGAGCCAGGGACTGGAGACTGGCGGAGCTGCAGAGGTGGTGGAACGTCCACCGAAGTCACCATCAGGGTCCAGGGATGGACTTGGTTCGGAGCGGCTGACGTGGCAGGACAGGCTCTGCGAGACAGACAGGGTTAATACAGGGCAAAGCACAGGGTAAAGCAATACGGGGACCTGAACACTAGCTTGCTAAACACGTAGAACAGGCCCCGCCTACCAGGAAAGAGAACCCTAATATACCCTGTACCTGTCTATGCAATATCCTGTTTCTGGGTGCTGGCCCTTTAAGAGAGGGTCAATGACCGCGCGCGCGCCCTAATGCGCATGTGCGAGGCCCGTGTGCCAGAAGCCAGTCCAGGAAGCGGTGAGGAGGAAGCAGGAGCGCCCGGCTGTGTGTCCCATGTCGCAGAGGAGCGCCGGGAGCGGGGAGCAGGACACAAGGAGGGTGCAGGCGAGGAGGACGGGACCGGGACCGGGGTGGTGAGCAGGGGACGCCGGCGGGAACCGGGGAGCGGACCACGGGGACCGGAGTGCGGGGCACGGGGACCGGAGAGCGGGGCCCGGGGACCGGGAAGCATGACAGTACCCCCGTCCCCACGCCCCCCTCCCCGCAACCGGGACAGGAAGGCACGTATCAGAGGAGTGCCAACATTCTCCCGGGGCTCCCAGGACCTATCCTCGGGACCATACCCCGCCCAGTCCACCAGAAAGTATTGCCGACCTCGCACGGTCTTCATGGCCACGATATCCCTTACCGCATAGATGTCATCGTCTGCGATGGGAGGAGGAGCAGTACCGGCATCAGTGGAGAAGGGACCAAGGACAACAGGCTTGAGCAGGGAGACATGGAAGGAGTTGGGTATCCGCATCGTGGCCGGGAGCTGCAGCTTGTAGGAGACTGCATTAATCTTGCTGATGACTTTAAACGGCCCGATGTAACGAGGACCCAACTTGTACGATGGCAACTTCAATCGGACATATTTGGATGCAAGCCAGACCAAATCACCAGGGGGAAACACCGGGGATCCAGGCGCCGTTTGTCCGCATGTCTCTTCATCCGCAAAGAAGCACGCTCTAGGGAAGTCTTGACAGAGCTCCATATGGCTGAGAAGTCGTGGACCAGAGCATCTGCTGCGGGGACGTCGGAAGCCGAGGATACTGGCAATGGGACAGAAGGCTGAAGTCCGTAAATGACTCGGAAGGGAGAGCAGGAAGTGGACTCGCTGATGTGGTGGTTGTGGGAGAACTCAGCCCAAGGAAGAAGCGCGGACTAGTCATCGTGATGGGCATTAACGTAGTGGCGCAGGAAGGAGGTCAGGATCTGATTGACCCGTTCCACTTGCCCATTCGACTGAGGATGGTAGGCTGAAGAGAAGTCCAGAGATACTCCCAGATGTTTGCAGAGGACCCTCCAGAAGCGCGAGGTAAACTGAGTTCCTCTGTCGGACACAATGTGTGTGGGAAAGCCATGCAATCGGAATATATGTTGTATGAAGGAGTCAGCTAGTTCCTGGGCAGAGGGCAGCCCGGCCATGGGAATGAAGTGAGCCATTTTTGAGAAACGGTCCACCACAACCCATATGACTGTGTGTCCGGAGGATAAGGGTAAGTGCGTAATGAAGTCCGTTGCAATATGTTGCCACGGAACGGAAGGAATGGGCAGAGGCAGAAGACGTCCATATGGTAGGTGCTTGGGTGTCTTGTTCCGGGCACAGGACGAACAGGCTGAGACGAAGGTTGCGACGTCTTTACGGAGAGACGGCCACCAGTAGTGACGGACAATCGTACTCCACGTCTTCTTCTGACCGGCATGGCCGGCGATCTTTGAGGCATGGCCCCATTGCAGGACTCTGTGTCTGTCAGTATCAGAGACATAGGTTTTCCCAGGGGGTATCTGAGTCAGAGCGACAGGAGCCACCGGAATGACTTTACTGGGGCTGATGATGGGCTGGAACGTCTCCTCCTCCAGCTCAATGGGCACGAAGGACCTAGACAAGGCGTCTGCCCGCACGTTCTTGTCCGCGGGCCGAAAATGGAGTTGGAAATCAAAACGAGCGAAAAACAAGGACCAGCGGGCTTGTCGTGGGTTCAGTCTTTGGACTAACCGCAGATACTCCAGATTCTTGTGGTCCATGTAGATAATCACAGGATATACAGCTCCCTCCAAGAGGTAGCGCCATTCCTCCAAGGCCAGCTTGACGGCCAGTAGCTCCCGATCACCGATGGTGTAGTTGCGTTCGGGTGCCGAGAAGCTCTTGGAGAAGAATCCACATGTAACCATCTTCCCGGAGCAGGATTTCTGCATCAACACTGCCCCGGCCCCTGAGGAGGAGGCATCCACCTCCAAGGTGAACTGTCGGTTCAATTCAGGGCGATGAAGAACTTGGGAGGAAGCAAACGCCTGTTTCAATGAGCAGAACTCGGCATCGGCCGCCGGTGGCCAGTCCTTAGGATTAGCTCCCTTCTTGGTCAAGGCAGAGAGAGGCGCAGTCAGGGCAGAGAAGTGCGGGATGAATTGCCGATAATAGTTCGCAAAGCCAAGGAAGCGTTGGATAGCCTTCAGTCCGGATGGAGGAGGCCAGTTGAGGATGGAAGACACTTTCTCGGGGTCCATCTGCAGGCCGGTGTCCGAGATTACATAACCCAGAAAGGGAAGGGACGACTTTTCAAAGACGCACTTCTCGTATTTGGCGTACAGACGGTTCTCTCTAAGCCTTTGGAGTACTAGCTGCACGTTCTCTCTGTGGGTCTGTAGGTCCGGAGAGAAGACCAGGATGTCGTCCAGATACACCACGACACAGACATAGAGGAGATCTCTGAACATGTCGTTTACCAATTCTTGGAAGACTGCCGGAGCATTACACAGACCAAAGGGCATGACACAATACTCGTAGTGCCCATCCCGAGTGTTGAATGCGGTCTTCCATTCGTCTCCAGAGCGAATGCGAACCAGGTTGTAGGCCCCACGGAGGTCCAACTTGGTAAATACACGAGCTCCTCGGAGCCGATCAAATAGTTCGGGGATGAGAGGGAGAGGGTATTTGTTTTTTACGGTGATCTGGTTTAATCCCCGGTAGTCAATGCAAGGGCGCAGATCACCCTCCTTCTTCTTGACAAAGAAAAACCCTGCTCCGGCAGGGGACGAGGATCTCCGAATGAAGCCCTTAGCCAGGCTCTCGGTGATATAGGCAGACATGGCCCGTGTTTCAGCAGGGGACAAGGGGTATATTCTTCCTCTAGGAGGCGTAGTTCCTGGCAATAGATCGATGGCACAGTCGTAGGGACGATGAGGCGGTAGTACCTCCGACTCCTTTTTATCAAAAACGTCCGAGAAGGACCAGTAGGCAGAAGGCAGTCCTGGTAGAGACTCTGGAACCGGAGGTCGTCGGATGGGCTGGATGGATTTCAGGCATCTCTCGTGACACGAGGAGCCCCATCGGGTAATTTCACCTGTATTCCAGCTGACCGACGGTTCGTGTGCCCGTAACCATGGGAGTCCCAGCAGGATCTGATGAGACATGCGCGGGAGGACGTAGAAGGTGATCTTCTCGGTGTGCAGGGCACCGATCCGTAAGTCCACAGGCTTGGTGATCAGTGAGACGGTGTCAGAGAGGGGTCTCCCATCTACAGAGGCGATCACCAGCGGTTTTTCCAGTGGGAGAACAGGCACCTGGTACTTATCCACTGTGGCCTGCTGGATGAAGTTGCCTGCTGCTCCGGAATCGAGATACGCCTCTGCCGTGAACCGGGTCTCTTCTGTAGTGACTTGAACAGTCCATGTAACGGAGTCTGAGAGAGTCCCAGCACCTAGGGTGGCCTCTCCTACCAAGCCTAGGCTTTGGAGTTTCCAGGCTTCTCGGGACAAGAGCGTAGCAGGTGTGTGCCATCACCGCAGTAGAAGCAGAGACCCTTTGCTAGTCGTTCTGCTCTGCGTTGCTCAGACTGCCTCAGGCGGTCAATCTGCATGGGCTCGATGGTAGACGCGCCAGGTGACGCCGACTGGGGAGCGATGGACTTCTGTGGTGGGGAGGAGTGCCTTATCGGACGCCTCTCGCGGGACACCTCTTTGGCTTGTTCCTGAAAGCGAAGATCCACTCGAGTCGCTAGATCAATCAGGGCATCCAGGGTGGAAGGCACGTCACGACCAGCCAGCTCATCTTTAATACGACCCGAGAGTCCTTCCCAGAAGGCGGCGGTTAGAGCCTCATTGTTCCACCCTAATTCCGAAGCCAACGTGCGAAAACGTATAGCATATTGGCCCACCATCAGAGTCCCCTGACGTAACCGGAGGAGGGATGAGGCAGACGCGGAGGCGCGTCCGGGCTCGTCAAAGGTGCCACGAAAAGCCTGCAGGAACTCCTGGATGTCGGCGGTTACCAGATCCTCCTTCTCCCACAAGGGGTTCATCCAGGCCAGTGCCTATCCCTCTAGATGGGACATCATGAACGCGACCTTGGCTTGGTCAGAGGCAAAAAGGTGCGGCAGCAGCTTGAAATGGAGGGAGCATTGATTTATGAATCCCCTGCAGATCTTGGGATCTCCGGCGTACCGGGGTGGTGAGGCCAAACAAAGTTTGGAAGTATCCGAGGAGGCTGCCACGGGAGCTGCGGCCGTGGATTGCACAGTGGACACCTGAGATGCCAAGGACGTGGCCGTTGCTTGTAGCGTGTTCAGGCGGGTATCCACAGAAGACATGAAGGACAGCATGCGGGTCTGGGTCTCGCGCTGTCGTACGAGTTCCTGCTGCAAGGCCGCTAGTGCTTCGGCGGGATCCATGGCCTGTTCTAGCTGTTACGTCCGGATGGTGGAAGCACTGGACCGTACACCGATTTCCCCTGAGGAGGCAGCCAGGCCGGTCACCCCGCCAGAGGGTCCTGATGCACGGCAGCCGAAGCACTATTGGTAGCCAGACAGTCCGTAGAGGAGCAGGAAAGGTGTATGTTGCTGAACCCACGGAGTTCTGGACGGTAGTCCGGGTGACGAGGCTCAGGGTCCGAGGCCGGGTTGTAGGGTCAGGCGGAATCCGGAACCTGCTGAGCGATGGGGCGGGTCACCGAACGGAGCCAGGGACTGGAGACTGGCGGAGCTGCAGAGGTGGTGGAACATCCGCTGAAGTCACCGTCAGGGTCCAGGGATGGACTTGGTTCGGAGCGGCTGGCGTGGCAGGACAGGCTCTGCGAGACAGACAGGGTTAATACAGGGCAAAGCACAGGGTAAAACAATACGGGGACCTGAACACTAGCTTGCTAAACACGTAGAACAGGCCCCGCCCACCAGGAAAGAGAACCCTAATATACCCTGTACCTGTCTATGCAATATCCTATTTCTGGGTGCTGGCCCTTTAAGAGAGGGTCAATGAACGCGTGCGCGCCCTAATGCGCATGCGCGAGGCCCGTGTGCCAGAATCCAGTCCAGGAAGCGGTGAGGAGGAAGCAGGAGCGCCCGGCTGTGTGTCCCATGTCGCAGAGGAGCGCCGGGAGCGGGGAGCAGGACACAAGGAGGGTGCAGGCGAGGAGGACGGGACCGGGACCGGGGTGGTGATCAGGGGACGCCGGCGGGAACCGGGGAGCGGACCACGGGGACCGGAGTGCGGGGCGCGGGGCCCGGGGACCGGGAAGCGTGACATATGGCTAGCCCTGTACTTAATAACGAAATCGTAGTTGGCCAGTCGTGCGACCCATCGTTGCTCCAAAGCCCCCAACTTTGCTGTATCCAAATGAGTCAATGGATTATTTTCAGTGTACAACGTGAACTTAGCAGCAGCGAGGTAATGTTTGAACTGTACAGTTACCGCCAAGACAAGTGCCAGAAATTCCAATTAGAAACGGCTATAATTCTCTGGATTTCTTTCCGTAGGTCTTAGCTTCCAGCTGGCATAAGCAATCACCTTTTCTTTGCCCTTCTGTACTTGGGACAAAACGGCTCCCAGCCCTACATTGCTGGCATCAGTGTACAACACGAAGGGGAGGCCATAATCGGGATGAGCCAAGATTTCTTCCCCGGTTAGGGCGGACTTCATCCTCTTGAAAGAATCTTCTTGTTCCGCTCCCCATTTGAACGGAGGCCCCAAGGATTTACCGTGTGCAGCCTGGCCCACCAGGAGATTCTGCAAGGGGGCCGCTATTTGGGTATACCCCTTCACGAACCTCCGGTAGTACACCATCAGGCCTAGGAACTGTTGCACTTCTCTGACTGTAGTGGGCCGTGGCCAATTCTGGATGGTTGTGATCTTTTCGGGGTCCGGGGCCACACCTTCAGCACTCACCACATGCCCCAAATACTGCACCTTCGGTTTCAACAAGTGACACTTGGACGGCTTGAGCTTCATTCCGTACAAGGAACAGAGCATCAAAAACCTCGGACAGATGCTCCAAGTGTGCTTCGTAGGTCTTGGAGTAAACAATAACGTCGTCCAGATACAGCAAGACGGTTTCAAAGTTACAATGGCCCAAACAGCACTCCATTAACCTCTGGAATGTCCCGGATGTATTGCACAGCTCGAATGGCATACTATTAAACTCACATAGATCCATCGGGGTAGCAAAGGCGGTCTTCTCCCGGTCTTCCTCGGCAACTGCGACCTGCCAGTACCCGCTGGTAAGGTCAAGGGTGGAAAAGTACGTTGGGACTTTAGAGCGGCTAATGACTCCTCAATGCGGGACAGAGGGTAGGCATCTTTAAGGGTAATCTTGTTAATCTGGTGGTAGTCTACGCACATCCTCATGGTCCCATCCTTCTTCTTTACCAGCACCAGTGGGGCGGCCTACGGACTGCAGCTATCACGGATCACTCCTGCTTCTTTCATACTTCTGAGCATGTCCTTGGCACATTGATAATGGGCAGGTGGTATAGGCCTGTACCTTTCTTTGATAGGTGGGTGCGTGCCAGTGGGTATGTGGTGTTGTACCCCCTTAATTCACCCAAAATCCAATGGGTGCTTGCTAAAGACCTGCTCATATTCCTTGACCACCCTGTAGACCCCTTGTTTGTGATGTGCGGGTGTAGAGTCGGTGCCCACATGTAGCTCCTGACACCCCTTCTCTACTGGACCCTGGGGATCAGCGCCAGGATGTTAACTTTGCTCGCCTGAAGACCCTGTTGCATGAATGTCATCTGCATTTACTGTAAACAGCTTGGCTATGATGGCATAGAGGGGCAATGTGGCCTCCTCTTCCCCATAGTTTAGCACGCGCACAGGCACCCTCCCCTTCTGGACATCCACTACCCATCTGGCCGTGAACACAGTGGGCCAATGTTCTGAGTGTAGGGGTTCTACCACTGCTTGGTAACCCTGTCCCCGGGAGTCTATAGCTGCTCTGCACCATATCAACATTTCACTTTGTGGGGGCACTACTAGGGGGGTTGCATCCATTACCCGTACACCACCTATCTCACCTCCAGAGAGATTTACCTGTTGCCGCTGCAGGAGAGCTCGGATCTCACGTTGCAGGACCCTCTGTCGCCCTGCTCCTGCAGTCTCAGACAGCTGTTGAAGCAAAAACAACACTTCACCCATGCAATTCTCAATGACATTTGTTCCTAAAATGATCTTCGGGTTCCGATCACTATGGTCATTTTGTAATACTATCAGGCCTTGTCTGACTAATTCTACTCGGCCCACTTTTACAGTCACCTCCTTGAATCCAATTTGAGTCACAGGTAACCCGTTGACAGCATAGATGGTCAAACCGTTGTCTGGGGGCATCAAGTCATCATCAAGTCAGAACTTCTTATAGAGTACATAAGGGATAGTTGTTACCTGTGAGCCGGTGTCAAGAAGTGCAGAGGTAGGGATCCCATCCAATGTAATAGAGACGATGGGCCGTCCCCTGACATACCGCTCTCTCCAGTCTGCTGGGCCTTGGCAATTTATTCCTGGGGATTGGCCCTTGGCCCCAGGGGCTGCCTGTTTAAAGGACAGCTTCGTGCGTAGTGGCCGGTCTTGTTACATTTATAACAAACAGGTGGATCATACCGGTCACTGCCTCGTTCTCTGTACGCTGAGGTCCGCTTTCTCATCGAGGGGACGTCCTCTGGGCAATCCGCCAGTTGGATCTCTCTCGACGGGATGGTCTTTGACTTCAGTTGCATGGCTTCCAGAATCCAGGCGACGTCCTTAGTTGTTGCACTTGGGTAGATAAATCGGGTACTACTCTCCCAGTTGCTGTTAAGGGAGTCGTTGCAGGCAGGGCCAGGGCAGAGGGCTTTACTTGTGCTGGGGAGGCATCGGCCTGCCAAGCCAGGAGTGGGGAGTCAGGAGCCTCTGGGGGCTGTAGGGCCTGGATTGCCCGTTCTTTCAGGATAGCAAAGTGCAAAGCAGGGTGCTCCAAAGCCCATAGCTGGAGCTGCTTGCGGTCCTCCACCGACCCGAGGCCTTTTAGGAACTGCTCCACTAGCATCTTGTTCCCTTCCGGCTCTCCGATATCGTTGGTCAGTCTCAGGGTCCGCAGCGCTGCTTGCAATCTCAAGGCGTAATCTCGGATGTTATTGTACTGCCCCGCGCTCGGCTGCACCCGAGCCGCTCGGATCCGGACTCGTTTGTCGGTGGCTCGAGCGCCTCCGGACCGGGAGTTACTTCGCTCTGAAAGGGGCTGGCGCTTTGAAGGGGGTTTAGGGTTAAGGCTGGGGCCATGGTGTTTGTTGTTACGAGTTCGTGACGCCACCGACGGGTTGTGCTGAATGTGGACACCACCGCTGCTGTTCACTAGGACCCCGGGGGAGATGTTGTGCAGCTTTGGTGTTAACCCCTCCGTGGGCAGGGGAGATGGCCCCTGGACCCGTTTGGTGTGAGTTATCGGTGCTTGGCGGTGCAGGGCGATGCGTGGCCTGAGGGCACAGTTGTACTCACTATTACAGATGCACAAGAGTCTCTGGTAAACCAAAAAGATGGTGGTCGGTGCCCGCAGCCGGCTGCGTCTGGTCCCCCAGGCGGGTTGGTGGTCTCCGCCTTTCTCCTGCACCTTCTGTGTAGCTATGGACAACCCGTGCTTCAGCAACGGGAGCCCGCTCCCCGGGATTATGTGTCGGGAGAGCCCGTTTGCCCGCAGACGCTGGCCCTTTGGATCTCTTAGCCTGAGCGGTGGCTTTTTATCCCTTTTCGGTGGGCTGTTGTCTTCAGTGGGGACTTGGGTGGGAAAGGACCTAAAGTCCAGACCTCAATCAGTTAATTAACGGGATCCGGTAGTTTCGGGACCGCGTTTCAGGGTCTGAGTACCCCCCTTTGTGCTCCAGTTTCCAGTCGGTTTCCCGGTTCGGTACCGGCAGGCCACTACCCTGTCCCGGTCCCTTATAGTTCCACCGAGCCATCTTCCCGACTCCTGCAGGCTGAGGCCACCATCTGCCTCCTAGCCAGAGGTGACTGGGCTCCGACCCAGAGACCCGGAGTTAGGCGGGCTTTGCACGTTGCGACATCGCAAGCCGATGCTGCGATGTCGCACGCGATAGTCCCCGCCCCCGTCGCAGGTACGATATCTTGTGATAGCTGGCGTAGCGAAAATTATCGCTATGCCAGCTTCACATGCACTCACCTGCCCTGCAACCGTCGCTCTGGCCGGCGACCCACCTCCTTCCCAAGGGGGCGGGTCGTGCGGCGTCATAGCGACGTCACACGGCAGGCGGCCAATAGCGGCGGAGGGACGGAGATGAGCAGGATTTAAACATCCCGCCCATCTCCTTCCTTCCGCATAGCCGGCGGCGGCAGGTAAGGTGATGTTCTTCGCTCCTGCGGCGTAACACACAGCGATGTGTGCTGCCGCAGGAACGACGAACAACATCGTACCTGTCGCGGCAGCGTAATTATAGAAAAGTCGGAGCCTGCACCGATGATACGATAACGACACCTTTGAGCTCGTTAATCGTATCATCTAGAATTTACACACAACGATGTCGAAAGTGACGCCGGATGTGCGTCACTTTCAATTTGACCCCACCGACATCGCACGCGCGATGTTGCAACGTGCAAAGCCGCCCTTAGACTGGGGCAAACTTGGGCACAGGTCTGCCTCTGCACTTGTACTTCACTCCTCCACTCCTCAAACTAATCTAACTGTTTTTCCTGCCTCAGGAGCTGTGAACTCCTCGGTGGGTGTGGCCAACCGCCTGGCTCCACCCCCCTGGTGTGAACATCAAATCCTGAGGGAGGTGATTAGGGTTTTAAGAGTGACTGATGACACCTTTTTAGGGCACGGGTGTTTGTGCAAGGGCTTACCTGTGACTATCTGGCTAGTCCAGGGCGTCACATTCCCCCTTGGTTTAATACAGACCGTCCTCGGGCTGTCCGACCACCACCGGTTTATTTTTGTTGTAACTGCAAAAGATAAACGGGAAAAACAGATACAAGTATAATAACATTATTTACATTATAAGCAAGTGTGGAAATCATCCCTTACGGGGGGCATGTTACTTTAACGTTGCAAACATAAAACATTTTTATTAAATGGGAACGGGTCCTTTCATTTGCCCACCCAAGCAAACCTACCCCTTGATGCTGCCTCTAAGAACAGGTCAGCACCCCTCTTCCCCAGTCCAGGAATCGGGTCCGGGTATTGCCCACAACGGGCCGGGTACAAAGTTCCATACCCGGCAGTCTCTCAGAGGTCCCACGTCCAGGGGACCCCTGGACCCGGAGGGTTGTCACCGGTTGCCATGGTGACGGGACCTCGGCCGACTCTACAGCAGGCCCTTCGTCCAACCAGCCTCTCCGGAAACCGTAGACATGAAAGGTGTTCCAGGGGCTTTTTACAAAGCCCAAAAGTTATTGGGTGGTCTGCAAGTTCTCGGCCTTGTCTATGTTTAAAACGGGACCGCGTTTCAGGGTCTGAGTACCCCCTTTGTGCTCCAGTTTCCAGACGGTTCCCCGGTTCGGTACCGGCGAGCCACTATCCTGTCCCCGGTCCCTTACGGTTCCACCGAGCTGTCTTCCCGGCTCCTGCAGGCTGAGGCCACCGTCTGCCTCCTAGCCAGAGGTGACTGGGCTCCGAGCCAGACACCCGGAGTTAGACTGGGGCAGACTTGGGCACAGTCTGCCTCTGCACTTGTACTTCACTCCTCCACTCCTCAAACTAATCTGTTTTTCCTGCCTCAGGAGCTGTGAACTCCTCAGTGTTCATGGCCAACCACCTGGCTCTGCCCCCCTGGTGTGAACATCAAATCCTGAGGGAGGTGACTAGGGTTTTAAGGGTGGCTGATGACACCTTTTTAGGGCACGGGTGTTTGTGCAAGGGCCTACCTGTGACTACCTGGCTAGTCCAGGGCGTCACACTATCCTGGGGCCGTTGCTTGCAGCTGTAGAACCTCATTCTCAGCTCCGCTTCTGTGCGGGTTTCAAATGCAGCTCCCAGTCTCCTGAAAATGGTGGTCACTGATGTCCGGTCTGCTTCAGTCCACATCTCCACTTCTAGCTCGGCAGCATTGGTCAGCTGTCCCAGTACCACCGAGGCCCGCTGCCGCCCGTTTAAGGCATACATATCCAGAACGTTACAGATTTTCCTCTTAAATCCTTGCAGCGCATCTGATCGGCCGTCATACTGTGGGAGCCAGGCATACATACGGCAATGTTATCGGCATTATGGGGACAACTGCTTCAGGTCCCGGTGCCGCTGCCTCTTGCGACTGGAGCGGCGTACGATGCGCCATCATTACCCTGGTCGGGCGGAGGCAGCACCGCCACACTCCAATCGTCTGGAACCGACATCTCCGCGCGCCACCTTGGTCTTTTCGCAGCACTCCCTTGCTGACCGTGGCCCTCTGGGAACTTCCGGTTACGGCCTCACTGGGAAGACGAAGGGCGGGGCTTAGGCTTTGCATGCTTTCTTGGGGAAGATGGCGTTTTGGCGCGAAAAAATGCCAGAAAATGGCAGAATTGGCGGGAAACAGAATCTTGACTCGCAGTTTTCGGCTTTTAAGGCGCACGTCACCCAGGTAAGTGGGTCCTGCTCGTATCCTGTTCGTGACGCCAGGTTTTTCGAAAGTGTACCGCCCCCATTCCAGCGGCCGAGCCGCTCGGATCCAGAGCCGCGGTGGCTCAAGGGGTCTCCGGACCCAGGGGTTCGCGCGGACACTTGAATTAAAGAAGAGAGGGGGAGATATGTACAGGGGAGATGTGTAAGCTCGTGATGCCACCCACGGTGCGTGGTAATGGGGGAGACCACTGCTACTGTTGGGGAGCCCGGTGGCGATGGTGGAGCAGCAGGATGTTTAACCCCTCCGTGGGTAGGGGGTTTGTGCCCCGGGGCCCGTTGGATTGTTGGTGATTGGGGTGCCATTGAGTAGAGGAAAAGGGGGCTTTCAGTGTACTCACTCAGTCCAGGAATAATAACACAGACAGCTTGTAAACCAGAATTCTGAGCACCACTGCAGCTTGGAGGGAGCACGCTTGGGTCCGTGCCCTTGGTGTTGCTGTAAGCCTGTGGCCTTTCCTTGGCACTTGATTTCCTCTAGTTGGACAGTTAAGCCTGCTTTACATGTTACGATTTCGCATACGATATCGTATGCGATCTTAACCGCCCCCATCGTATGTGCGGTACATTCAATTTGTTGAATGTGCCGCACAAACGATTAACCCCCATCACACTTCGAACGTCCACTTCCTGGAGTGGGAGGGACGTTCGGCGTCACATCGACGTCACGTGGCATCCGGCCAATAGAAGCGGAGGGGCTGAGATGAATGGTACGTAAATATCCCGCCCACCTCCTTCCTTCCGCATTGCTGGCCGGGAGCAGCTGGACGCAGGTAAGATCTGTTCATCATTCATCGTGTGCTACCCCGGGTACGATGAACAATCTGACGTTCAATTTTTAGGAATTGAACGACATGCATGTGATGAACGTTTTAAGGTTCAATCGCAATCGCACGTACCTGTCACACACTACAATGTACCTTACGATGCCGGATGTGCGTCACTTACGACGTGACCCCGCCGACACATCATAAGATATATTGTAGCGTGTAAAGCGGGCTTAAAGCATAAAACTTTTCGGATCCCGCTCACCCGTATGGCTAACGGAGTGAGCTTGCTCTCAGGGTTCACGCGTAGGATTTCTTTGGACTGTATTGGGAAAGTCCTATCCCATCGATGTGCTAGTACCCCGGTTTTGGAGTGGGTTGGGGATGAATCTTGAAGTCTTCACCACTGTCTGGCAAATTACCTGAACGCGTGAAGCTACTTCCCGGCCTAGGGTCCACATACCTCGTCATGCCCTGGCCCCTGCCCAGTGATGGCTCAAGGCTGCCGGCTGCCCTCCTCGGCAGTCCGTGCCCCTTGACATGTTCCCCTGCGACCTGGGTTCCAGCTCCTACCAGGCCCAGACCAACGTCTGCCACCTAGTAACTTCAGGAGCCCTGCTCCAGGCCGGTGACCTCTCCCTCTCAGAGAGTCACCTCCACCTCCTTCTCCTTCCACTTCCGTTTCACACTTTCTTCTAAGTGTCACTTTCTCACTTTCTCCTCACCAACACCCTATCTGGGCAGCCCTATTCCCTTCAGGCCCCCCAATGGTGTGTCTGGTGGGTACGGTATAAAGTGTTTCTAGGATTTTGATTGGCTAAGCTGTTAGCAACTCCAAAGGACCAGGATCCATAACGAAGGAGGTGTGGATACTGTAGAGAGGGGCAGATTGCACAACACCCTGTGACGACCTGATAGATCAGAGCCTCACATATGCTTTTTAGGGTTAATTGGGCAGTTCACGTCTCCACCCACATGCAGCCATAAACAGATCACTTCTGGGGGAGGGTGGGTTTTTTCCATTTTTTTTTTGCTTGTGCACACTACATCCGATCATTCTGTTGTTACCCCCAGTGCAAGCCGATCAAACCCTGCAGGTGACTCACACTGGGTTGAGCACCGAGCGTACCCGAGTACCGCGATACTCCGAGAGTGGTTTACATTCATAAAGCCCCCGAACTCTGAACTCGAACTTAGTGTTCTTGGAAAAGTCGGAGTTTGTACTGATAGCCAAAATTCAGTTTCACTCATCTCTAGTGGTATTTTTGCATCAATGGAGTTGAGTGAGGAATTGTTTTTTTCTTGATGAGCCAACATTTTCATTGATCCCATTCTAGGTACAATATGAATAATTGATCACTTTTCATTGTATTTATATGGCTATAAAATGATATCTCACCTCCCGTATCTGAATTAATTTTCCATATCATCTGCTCATCTCCTTCCCATTCAGGTCCTTATAATATCAAATCCTCTCAGTGGAGATCTTCTATATAACAGAATTCTCCTGATTGCCCCGTGAAGGATGGATATGGACAGGGACAAGATGGCGGAGAGGATATTACACCTCACCCTAGAGATCCTCTTCCGGCTTACTGGAGAGGTGAGAGATTCTGATGACGTCACATTACATCATTCTTATCTATGGGAATAACAGATGGACAGAACTGGAGAGGTGAGGACTCTGGAAATGTCTGTAGTGAGATTTATTACTGTGTCTCTCCATAACCAGGATTACACAGTAGTGAAGAAGACCTCTAGTGAGCGCTGTCAGAACCCTGTGTCTGAGGGATGGGGAAGACCCCTGAGCCCAATCACGGGGCCTCCACCTCACCCCCCGATACATGAGGGCATCAATGGGCAGAAGATCCTAGAACTCACCTACAAGATGATTGAGCTGCTGACTGGAGAGGTGACACTGCTGGGAATGCTGGGACATTATACAGTAACGCTATGAAGGGATCGGGGGTGACGGTATCATTGTATGTGTCAGGTTCCTATAAGGTGTCAGGACGTCACCATCTATTTCTCCATGGAGGAGTGGGAGTATTTAGAAGGATACAAAGATCTGTACAAGGACGTCATGATGGAGGATCCCCAGCCCCTCACATCACCAGGTAATAGACAGGACTAAATACACACGGCCTATAATTATCTGTAAGTAAGGAATGAATTCAGCCCTTGTATGTGTCTCCTCCAGGTCTATCCAGTAGGAGGACAACACCAGAGAGATGTCCCCGTCCTCTTCTCCCACAGGACTGTAAACAAGAAGATCCCGATGTTCCTCAGGATGTGTTTCCTCCAGATCTATCCAGTAAGAGATATCTACTCATGCACTTTCTGCACTAATTTTGTGTTTACATTTTTAGACTTTCTGCTCTGGGGTTTTTTTTAGCTGTATTTTCTTTTCTTCTTCTGCTGTTTGTTTCTAGTGCCTTCTCTATGTTGTTATGAAGGCAACTCAAAGACCTGCAGAGGGTTCACGAATACTCTGTTTCCCCAAAAATACGACCTACACCAAAAATAAGCCCTAGCATGATTTTATGGGATTTTTGGAGAATGAAATATAAGCCCTACTCCAAAAATAAGCCATAGTTACAGTCAGGGCCAGCGTTAGGAGGAGTTAAACTGCGCAATTTCTCAGGAACCCAACTCTCTTCGGGTCCCCATCAGTTGTATTCTAAGGTTGATTGTTTAAGGACCTTTGATGACTTCAAAGTCATGTGACATGATGTAACCAAAGGTCTCATCATTGCAGGAGTCTAAATTGAACAGAATAAAGGCTGGCATGCAGGACTGGTATTAAGGGAAAGGGAGAGCAAACTGGACAATTTCACAGAACCCCCATTCTACTAGGTCCCCCAGTGTTTATATACCGATTATAGGACTGCTTAAGGACCTTTTTAACATCACATCATGTGATATAAGGTCTCTTAATTACAGAAGTCTAAAAATAAAGAGGCGATAGGCTGGTGTGTGTGTGTGTGTGTGTGTGTGTGTGTGTGTGTGTGTGTTCATGCAAATTTTAACTAGCTTTGCCAAAATAGGCAGAGTTACAGCCGCACACTGAAATGCAAAGGTTTACAACTACCAAAAAAGATGTAGTTAAATTATTGCTTTAGAGAGTGTGAATTACTGGCAAACTACCCTGGAAGGAATGGAGACACCTACAGAAGGAGATTTTACACCCTGATTCATCAAAGCAATTATGGCATAAACCACTTTGAAATTTCTCAAAAAAATGTGTGCAGCACAGAGTTTTAAAAAAAATTGTGCAACTTTTGGAGGTTTCACGCCAATTTTAACCAGCTTTGTCAAAATGGGCAGAGCTTGGCCAGAAGAAGGGTGTGATGCCACCGCTTCTCTAATTCATAACAAAATGCAGTGTTCCCTATGCCAGAAATCTCACTCCAATCCATGATGTAATTTTTCAGTGTCCATTGCCAGTCTTGATGAGTTGGAGCTCTAATGTTTATCTGCATAGACCGCAAGAACCTGCTACCGGATTGGTTACAAAGCCTAAGGATGGGCCATCAACGTTACAGTCCCGGGAAACCCCATTATACAGTGTGTCCACCCATATCCTGTCCACCGCCATTAACTTGAGAACGGCGGCAGCTTTAGGCATAAAAGTGTTTTCTGGGTATAGTAAACTAGCCATGCACTACGCAATGAAACCACCTATAGCGCCACCTGGTTGAAAACAACGGAGTTAGCATTTTTATTATGAAATTGGAACGAGATAGAGAAAAAACGTGAATTACAAAGTTGTAGGGCATACCTAGACACCACTTCTATGCCTATAGCTGCCGCCGTTCTCAAGTTAATTGCGGTGAACAGGATATGGGTGGACACACTGTATATCTGGCATATGTAACTATTTTATTTTCGTCTTCGAAAAAACCCTCTTTGAAATTGTCTATGTTGTGGATCAATGTAACAAGGAGATGTTTGCAGGGTATGACAACTGTCATGGCGGCATCAGGATCTGTGGAAACTACACTCTGCCTGCTAACTTCTCTGATGTCTGTGAGCAGTGCAGGGAGATGCAGGTGTCAAACCACAGGCTTGGGCAGGCTAGTAAGAGTTATTCTCTGCTGAGCTGCTTGTTAATGTCTTTGATCACATGCTGTAAAGGGGAAAGTATCATTCGCTTCCCTTCTGTATATGCTGGCTGGACTATCTCATTAATGCCAACTATAGGTTACCTATACTTGTCTGGTGAGGTGTTGTGATCGAGATGTACGGGTTATTGTTGTGTACTATTGCTGTAAGCTGTTGTGGTGTTAAGCCTTGTTGTCTTTTTGTTGCTGCCTTCCAGCTCTTGCTTTTCTCCTTAGTCTCTCACTGTTTATTTCTGTGACTTTGCAATGTGTCCTGTCTGTCTTAATCTGTGTTTCCCGTCTTTCTTAATCTGTGTTTCCATCATACTCCTGCCCATTCCTTTCCCGGGGGGATAACAGATTAGATCTCTTCAGGAGACTAGTAAGGCACGGGACTCTGGCATCTCCATCTTCAGGGGTAATTCAGTGGTTAGGAATAGGTTAGTGTCCCCTAGCATGAGGGACAGTATAGGAGCCCCCTTTCCCTCATTATCCTGCAGTCACATTGTGACAATCAATCAGATTATTTACTATAGCACATTCCAGAGAACTGGTGCTAGAAATGGAAGATCCGCATTAACGAAGATGTAACTCTTAAGGCCGCTTTACACACAACGATATCGCTAGCGATCTCGTTAGCGATGTGACACGCCCAGATCATTGCTACGATTTGCCGATATCGCTCATAGGTCGATTTTTAGCAGTCACACGTACCCATCTCACAAACGACGCTACATCGTTCAGCGATATATTGTTTGACTATTGTGGTCGTGTGGACACCGTCACACAGCAATCCTCCCAACAATTTCGGCAATGACAGAGGCGTTTAATTGTGTCCGCCTTATCAACCATGCCTGCCAAATCAGAACGCAGTTGGTACCACCAATCAGAGCGGAGGAGGCATGGAGCATTGCTCGTAACGACACGCCCGCGTCGCTGATGACGGACACACTAACGATGTTGTTTGAAATGACGAACAATAGTTTAAAACTGAACGACGCGTCAACGATCAACTATTTTTGCTATTTTTAAGATCGTTCGGAGTCGCTCATAGGTGTCACACACCAACGACATCGCTAACGACGACGGAAGTACGTCACGAAAACCGTGACCCTGATGACATATCGTCAGATAAATCGTAGCGCGTAACGGGACCTGAAGATGTCAAAATTGGACAACAGATTCAGAATACATTTTTTCCTCATTTAATTTCTGATGTTATGGTTTAAAAAAATAAATTTGCTTTCAAGATATTAAAAACTAATAACATTGTATTTATTTTTAGGAGATTACTGTATTTTGAGTTCGTATGGAAATCTATTATCTTCAGAATTTGAAACAGACAATCAAAGTGTCACACATGATACATATGAAGAGCATGCTGTTGTCCCAGATATACCTCCAGTCCTTCCTCGGAAAGCTCTATCATCTAATCTTTTCAAACAAGTCCAAAATTCTGATTCATTACAGAATTGTCAGCAAAATAAAAGTTACAGTAGGGATGTGGAATATGAAACTGCTCCTACAAGGGAGAAACCATTTTCATGTCCAGAGTGTGGGAAATGTTTTATTCAGAAATCACAACTTGTTCAGCACCAAAGATCTCACACAGGGGAGAAGCCATTTTCATGTTCAGAATGTGGGAAAAGTTTTATTCGGAAATCAGCTCTGGTTAGACATCAAAGATCTCACACAGGGGAGAAGCCATTTTCATGTTCAGAGTGTGGGAAATGTTTTATTTGGAATTCAGAACTTGTTGACCATCAAAGATATCACACAGGGGAGAAGCCATTTTCATGTTCAGAGTGTGGGAAATGTTTTAGTCAGAAATCACACCGTTTTCAGCATCAAAGATCTCACACAGGGAAGAAGCCATTTTCATGTTCAGAATGTGGGAAATGGTTTAGTCAGAAAGCACAACTTTTTCAGCATCAAAGATCTCACACAGGGGAGAAGCCATTTTCATGTTCAGAATGTGGGAAATGTTTTATTCGGAAATCAGCTCTGGTTAGACATCAAAGATGTCACACAGGGGATAAGCCATTTTCATGTTCAGAGTGTGGGAAATGTTTTATTTGGAATTCAGAACTTGTTGCCCATCAAAGATCTCACACAGGGGAGAAGTCATTTTCATGTTCAGAGTGTGGGAAATGTTTTATTCAGAAATCATACCTTGTTAGACATCAGAAAAATCACACAGAGATTAAGCCGTTTTCATGTTCAGAATGTGGGAAATGTTTTATTCAGAAATCAGACCTTGTTAGACATCAGAACAATCACACAGGGGTGAAGCCATTTTCATGTTCAAAGTGTGGGAAATGTTTTAACTGGAAATCAGAACTTGTTGTACATCAAAGATGTCACACAGGGGAGAAGCCATTTTCATGTTCAGAATGTGGGAAATGTTTTATTCAGAAATCATACCTTGTTAGACATCAGAAAAATCACACAGAGATTAAGCCGTTTTCATGTTCAGAATGTGGGAAATGTTTTATTCAGAAATCAGATCTTGTTAGACATCAGAACAATCACACAGGGGTGAAGCCATTTTCATGTTCAAAGTGTGGGAAATGTTTTAACTGGAAATCAGAACTTGTTGTACATCAAAGATCTCATACAGGGGAGAAGCCATTTTCATGCCTGGAATGTGGTAAATGTTTTACTAGGAAATCAACTCTTATTGACCATGGAAAACTTCACACGGGATAAACCATTTTTATGTTCTGAATGTGGAAAATGTTATTCTCAGAAATCAGATCTCGTTAAACATCTGAAGAGGCAACACAGAGAAGGAACCTTTTTCATGTTGTGAATATTTGAAATGTTTAATTGGTAAATCAATTCTTGTCGACCATGAGAAAACCCACACAGTAGAGGAGCCATTCTTGCATTTGGAATTTGGCAAATGTTTTTATCATTACTCAGGTCCTGTTGTCAGATGAGTCACATGGGAGAAGGCATCATGATGTACTGTGAGTAAAAGGGTTTTATTGAAAACTCAATTGCTCAAGTAAGACTTCGTCAGGGAATGCACCATTTTCTTTCTTTTCAAACTTACTGTATTATTATGATTATAAGATGCACTTAGGTTTTAGAGGAGGAAAATAGGAAAAAAATTGTAGCAAAAAACGTAGTCATGATGCACTGTTATGGGGGGTGGGGAATCTGCTGCTGACACTGTTATGGGGGTAATATCCCCCAATTCTGTACTATTATCCCCCATCCCGAGGCCCTTCCAGTTATGTGTCTCTGATTTTGGTGCATATTTCGTTCTTCCTGGTATATATGTTCCTCATCTTTCTCCCATCCTGGTATATATGGCCTTCATCCTGGGCTCATCATGGTATATATGATCCCCATGCTGGTATATAAGGCCCTCACCCTGGTATACATGATCCTCATCCTGGTTTGTATACCTCTCATCTTGGTATATATTGCAATCATCCTAATATATATGATCCCCATCCTAAGCCCATTTCAGAATATATGTCCCTTATCTTGGTATAGATGATCCTAATCTTAGTATTTACAAGTAAAAATGGGCCCCCTTACCTCTTGGGCTGCAGGTTGCACCTGCCCCTGGCGTCATCCTGGTATAAATATCCCTCATCACACTGCAGAAATAAAAAAAAATGCTTATACTCACCATCCATCTGCTCCCCCAGTGTGTGGTGTTGTCTTTGATGTTGGCAAGTGAATTCAGTGTATAAGCGGCGCATCGCATGACATCACTGCCATGCACCTGCAGTTACACGCAGATATCAGCTGCCGGAATATTCACTGCTCCCTACACCTAGGATTATTGGCTTGGGGACAAGTGATTTATTAAAAAGAAGTAATAGTCACTGCTCCCCACGCCCATAATGCCACACACCCCTCGATTTTCGCTTCAGTGTCTAGAGGTAGACGGAATTATGGGAGTGAGGAGCAGTGAATATTCATTTTTGTTATTAGCAGGCACACTGCTGGTTCCTGCCTCCTGTGATTCACTCCTGCACTACCACTCCTCCAGCCACAGCCAGGAGCATTCGGACTATGAGACAACCCCCCTTCCTACACATTTTTTTTTGGGGGGAGGGGCGATGTGTCTTAAAGTACAAAAATTACAGGAATTGGTTAACAATTAGTAAAAGTAAAAAAAAGTACAATAGGCAAAATCACATATTCTAAAAGGGCAACAATTATTGTGAATCTGTCTGACCGCTTCCGGCACCACTCTCTTTCACTAAACTTCTCTTACATTTCAGAATAAAAAATGTCAAAAGTCACAAAATGTTTGAACAACTAAGGTGTGTTGCACAAAATGAGTGACTTTTACACAATAGTTTGTAGCACAATGTGTTTGATGACTTTCCCTTTAAATAGTGCTTATCATCACAAAATATATATCACGGGATCCTTTATCAAGAATGCCTCAAAAAAAAAACACAGAACTGCCGCTCATAGAGAGCTGGAAATTACCTTGCTAGAGTTAGAGGCAGCAAACCAATCATATCCCACTATCCATCTTACCAAACGTATAACAGATATTACATTTCAACTACAAACTTTGTTGACAACAAAAACGGAGCGAGCACTAAGATGGACGCAAGCGACATACTACAAACTTTCCAATAAAATAAACTATTAGCAAGAAAACTTTGTGATTAGGAAAGGATTAACTCAGTATACACATTAAACAACAATCAGGGAAGCCAAACCTCCAAACCTCATAGAGTATACCAGTTATTTAATAACTTTTATCAATCTTTATATACCCAGCCAGCACCTGCTACCCCGAATGCGATAGATAGTGTCGCGGGCGGAGGGGCGCTTTCGGGTCCGGGGCTTCTGCTGCTGCTGCTCGGTGGCTCGAGCGGTGGGCCGGACCCGGGGACTCGAGCAGCGCTCCTCACCCGTGAGTGAAAAGGGATGGTTTGTTTGGGGAGATAGTTCGTGACACCACCCACGGGACGTGGTGATGATGGCTCCACCGCTGCTGGTGACGGGGATCCCGGGAGCGATGGTAGGGAGCAGCTAGGGTGTTGTCCCCTCCGTGGGTAGGGGTTGGTGTTCCCGGGGCCCGGGTGATGATACGGGACGGCTGGATAGCTGGGATGCAGGGTTGCAGAGGCAGCGCGGCGCGGTGCTGGATGGCACTGTTGTACTCACTCAGAAAGTCACAAAGTCTCTGGTAAACCAAACTGCCGTATGGACGGGTCCCGCAGCCGGCTGCAGTGTCTTTGCTCTCCCCGGACAGGTGATGGTGGCTGTCTTTCCCTGCACCTGTGTAGAATGTGTTGACTCTGATGGTTTCCCAATGGTAGTCCGCTCCCCGGCGTATTGGTAACATAAGAGCCCTTTTGCCCGCAGGCTCTGGCCCTTGGATCTCTAGCCTGTGGCAGTGGCTGTATATTCTCACGGTGTGGACTGTTGCCTTCTAGCGGGACTTGGGTGTTAGGAAACCCCTGGGATTCCGGTCACTTTCGGATAGACTTTGCAAACCTAGTCGGGGTCCGATAGCCCTGCCTGTGTGCTTAACTTCACTCCGCTCCCCGGTTCGGTACCGGTGGGCCACCGCCCAACCCCGGTCCTACGGTTCCGCAGAGATCCGCTAACTCCTGCAGACGGCCACCACCATCTGCCGACCTTGCTGTCAGTGCCTGGGCTGCTACACAGGCACACGCAGACGTTTTACTCCTCTCACTTTCACCTCCAAAACGAATCTGACTCCTTTTCCCGCTTCCAGGCCTGTGAACTCCTTGGTGGGTGGGGCCAACTGCCTGGCTCCACCCCACCTGGTGTGGACATCAGCCCCTGGAGGGAGGCAACAAGGTGACTGGTGTAACTGTCTAGGGAAGGTGGTGTGTGTGTGGTGTTATGTCTGTGACTACCTGGCTAGACCAGGGCATCACAATAGCTTTTTAAACTCCATAAATCTTCCTACCCTTACCTTGAATTTCTCAGCAACACTTTAAGCTAGAGTCACTAATGAAGAGTTCGAGGAAATGGTTAAAAAGTTAAAACCTCACAAAGCCCCCGGCCCGGATGGACTCTCAGCAGTTTATTATAAGAAATTCATTCACATTTTGAAATCCCATATTATAAACATATGTAATTACATGCTTGAAGGTAAAGCGATGCCCCTGGAATTTCTCTTAGCACATATAACTGTTTTACCAAAACCTAAAAAAAGACCCCCTGCAGGTGAAAAACTACAGGCTTATATCACTTTTGAATGTTGACCTGAAGCTCTTTACCTCTCTTTTGGCTAGTAGAATTAATCGAGGACTACAAGCACTTATACCTCCAGACCAAGTCGGACTCATCCCGTTTTGCCAGGCACCAGACAACATCCGTAAGAATCTCAATATAATTCAACATGCCAGTAAGTCCAAATCGTCAATACTCCTTCTCGCCCTTGATATAGAAAAAACCTTTACCTCGGTAATGTGGCCATACCTACAGTGCCTACAAGTAGTATTCAACCCCCTGCAGATTTAGCAGGTTTGATAAGATGCAAATAAGTTAGAGCCTGCAAACTTCAAACAAGAGCAGGATTTATTAACAGATGCATAAATCTTACAAACCAACAAGTTATGTTGTTCAGTTAAATGTTAATAAATTTTCAACATAAAAGTGTGGGTCAATTATTATTCAACCCCTAGGTTTAATATGTTGTGGAATAACCCTTGTTTGCAATTACAGCTAATAATCGTCTTTTATAAGACCTGATCAGGCTGGCACAGGTCTCTGGAGTTATCTTGGCCCACTTCTCCATGCAAATCTTCTCCAAGTTATCTAGGTTCTTTGGGTGTCTCATGTGGACTTTAATCTTGAGCTCCTTCCACAAGTTTTCAATTGGGTTAAGGTCAGGAGACTGACTAGGCCACTGCAACACCTTGATTTTTTCCCTCTTGAACCAGGCCTTGGTTTTCTTGGCTTTGTGCTTTGGGTCGTTGTCTTGTTGGAAGATGAAATGACGACCCATCTTAAGATCCTTGATGGAGGAGCGGAGGTTCTTGGCCAAAATCTCCAGGTAGGCTGTGCTATCCATCTTCCCATGGATGCGGACCAGATGGCCAGGCCCCTTGGCTGAGAAACAGCCCCACAGCATGATGCTGCCACCACCATGCTTGACTGTAGGGATGGTATTCTTGGGGTCGTATGCAGTGCCATCCAGTCTCCAAACGTCACGTGTGTGGTTGGCACCAAAGATCTCGATCTTGGTCTCATCAGACCAGAGAACCTTGAACCTGTCTCAGAGTCCTCCAAGTGATCATGAGCAAACTGTAGACGAGCCTTGACATGACGCTTTTAAAGTAAAGGTACCTTACGTGCTCGTCTGGAACAGAGACCATTGCGGTGGAGTACGTTACTTATGGTATTGACTGAAACCAATGTCCCCACTGCCATGAGATCTTCCTGGAGCTCCTTCCTTGTTGTCCTTGGGTTAGCCTTGACTCTTCGGACAAGCCTGGCCTCGGCACGGGTGGAAACATTCAAAGGCTGTCCAGGCCGTGGAAGGCTAACAGTAGTTCCATAAGCCTTCCACTTCCGGATGATGCTGCCAACAGTGGAGACAGGTAGGCCCAACTCCTTGGAAAGGGTTTTGTACCCCTTGCCAGCCTTGTGACCCTCCACGATCTTGTCTCTGATGGCCTTGGAATGCTCCTTTGTCTTTCCCGTGTTGACCAAGTTTAAGTGCTGTTCACAAGTTTGGGGAGGGTCTTAATTAGTCAGAAAAGGCTGGAAAAATAGATAATTAATCCAAACATGTGAAGCTCATTATTCTTTGTGCCAGAAATACTTCTTAATACTTTAGGGGAACCAAACAGAATTCTTGTGGTTTGAGGGGTTGAATAATAAATGACCCTCTGAATAAACTTTTCACAATTTAAAAAAAAAAATAAAAAAATAAATAACATTCTTTTTTGCTGCATTTCACACTTCCAGGCTGATCTACAGTCCAAATGTCACAATGCCAAGTTATTCCGAATGTGTAAACCTGCTAAATCTGCAGGGGGTTGAATACTACTTGTAGGCACTTTATATAGGGTGTTGGCTAGATTAGAGTTCACTGAGAACTTCATCCGAACTATACATGTTCTGTATGACAACCCCGCGGCGTACCTAAAACTCCCCACCACTAGCCCACAACCGATACGCATTGGACGGGGTACCAGACAGGGGTGTCCATTATCACCGGCCCTGTTTGCAATAGCGATGGGTGATTCAATAACTTGAAAACTATAGTAGCATACATTTTTTTTACAAGAAATAGTTGATACCTGATTTTCTGATCCCATTTGGGGGAGATATTTTGATAATAGCATAATGTCATTGTATCAAGCAATGTAACCATATAATGCTTTGATTTATTTGTTAATGATTTGAATGACTCAATAAAAATCTGTTGAAACTAAAATAAATATTTACATGAAAAATTTGTAATAAGAAATTGATTTTGTAAGTCTATTTTCATTTATTTTGAGGTATTGCCTTATTTAACATAGTTGCCTAAATGGTCAGAAAAAGTGATGTCAAACCGAAGGTTATTTTCGGATTCAGTGCACCCAAAAACATAAGGATTACGTGGAAAAAAAACCCATCTCTTGAAAAAACATTTTTTGCAGACCTATGTTATGGATCCTTTTTCTACATTTAAAACAAAATATGCTCTCCTCATAATAAAAGCTTTTGAGAAAGGAATCTTAGGCGGGCTTTGCACACTACGACATCGCAGGTGCGATTTCGGTGGGGTCAAATCGAAAGTGACGCACATCCGGCGTCACTGGCGATGTTGTAGTGTGTAAAACCTTTTTCATACGATTAACGAGCGCAAAAGCGTCGTTATCGTATCATCGGTGTATGGTCCGACATTTCCATATATGCCGATGCAGCGACGGTACGATGTTGTTCCTCGTTCCTGCGGCATCACACATCGCTGTGTGCGAAGCCACAGGAGCGAGGAACATCTCCTACCTGCGTCCCGGCTGCAATGAGAGGAAGGAGGTGGGTGGGATGTTTACGTCCCGCTCACCTCCGCCCCTCCGCTGCTATTGGCCGCCTGCCGTGTGACGTCGCTATGACACTGCACGACCCGCCCCCTTAGTAAGGAGGCGGGTCGCCGGCCAGAGCGACGTCGCATGGCAGGTGAGTGCATGTGAAGCTGGCGTAGCGATAACATTCGCTACGCCAGCAATCACAAAAGATCGCCGTTGCGACAGGGGCGGGGAATATCGCGCTCGGCATCGCAAGCATTTGCTTGCGATGTCGCAGCGTGCAAAGTAGCCCTTAAAGAGAAGCAACCACCATCCAACATATTGTATAACGATTTAGAGCAGACATCAGTTGGATTGATTGTAATGTACGATAAGTTGTATTATTTTCCAGAATGTCACATTCTCATTTTTTATATAAAGAGGCCTCCAATAGCACTATACATCCCGCCTTGTCTGACTTACGTATAACCAAATAGTTGTTATTTTCTTGTTCATTTTCAGCATTAAATTGATTTTTTCTTAAATTATCTAATTTTTATTTTTATTGGAGGAGACATAACGGTGCAGAGCCAACTGGTCCTTTTCTATCATATTCTGGAACATGTGTAATGATGGTACGCGAGATGTTACTGAATAATAATGAGGGTTTGAGACCTTTGGTTTTACATCATAGTCCCCCACCAATTCTTCCAAATTACAATCCTCATCCATTTAGTTTAGCATTACAATGGCTTCTGTTCAGAGAAGGAGAATCCTTCAAATTCATTAAATGTTGTAAATTTATTACTAGAGTAATTCTGACCTGAAACATTTCTATCCTCAGCAAAAAAATGCCACTGACAAAATTTAAGCCCCTATCCAGGACTTCAATCTGCTCAACCGATAAGACTGTGGGTGACAAAACCAAAACACTATGTCATGACAGCGCGTACAGACACTCAGCGTGCAATGTAACACGAGGGTAACAACGGGAATGGTAAAAAAAGGCCCTGATGATGGGGAGAGGGGACACCACCTGCAACTCACCTGAGTCTGTACCCTATGCTCCCTAACGTCTCTATACGGGTGCTTGCTCCCGTTATCATCATGTGCCTAGGCCTTCACTAAGCCTGGCTAGTGAGAAGGTCGGCGAGAGCAGTAGTCTCACCATTGCAATACTACAACACATAGGTAAATGAGACCGAGGGAAAATAGACACAAAAAGGAAACAGACTTCAAACTCTTCCAATGCAGCTAAACACCACAGCTGCAATAGTCACAACTCCTCAGCTTCTTCCAGAGACAGGCTCCTTCCAAAGAGGTCAGCATGGAATGAGAATCTATAACTGGCATCAGATGGTAAAATACATGACTTTTTATATTGAAGGGGAGTGGTCACAAAAGAGATGCACCTAAGCTTAAGGGTACTTTCACACATCCGGACTTTTGCTCTGCGGCACAATACGGCGTTCTGCAGAAAAACCGCAACCGGCTTTTGTAACGCCGATTGCGGGTTTTTTTGCATTGACTTACATTAGTGCCGCATTGTGCCGTAGGGGCTTGCGTTCGGTCCGGTTTTTGCCGCATGCGGCAGATTTAGCCGATGCGGCGGCCGGATCGAACGTACCCTGCAACGTTTTTTGCTCCGGCAAAAAACACCGCATCGCGCCGCATCCGGCCGCTGCGGCGCATTTTTCAATGCATCCCTATGGAGGCCGGATGCGGCGCGATGCGGAAAAAACCGCATCCGGTCGCCGCATGCGGTATTTTCCACTGCGCATGCTCAGTAGCATGCCGCAACCGGAAAAAACCGGACCGGCCGCATGTAAAAACGTATGCAAAGGATGCGGTGTTTTCACCGCATCCGTTGCATAGTTTTCACAGCCGGATTGAGCCGCAGGGCTCAAACCGGATGTGTGAAAGTAGCCTAAGGCTACAAAGCATAGCCAGATTGGAAAGCGTTTTTAACCCCTACAGCATTAAAACAAAGTAGATTGACTCAAATAATGTTGTAGACCTATGAACAATAAGTTGCTGTGACCTTCTGATCCCAGACTCACCAGAGGTCTCCTCAGAGCGGGACACACTCATGACACATTATCCATAAATTCATTCATAGTCAAGTTCATTTTTTCTTGTTCCGTATTGGAGATCTTTTCATATCCTTCTTATTGGTTCTCCTTTTTCTCTTTCTTTTTCTGAATCCTGAAATTCTCTGAATGATGTATTAGAATGAACATTTTCTCTTTAAATTATCAGGATTACAGTCTGAAGATTCCAGATCTGTAGATTTTTGCAGCGTCCGTGCAATAGTTATTGTGAGAGGTTTTCTTTAAGATTTAGGCTATGTGCGCACGTTGCGTTTTTTCTTGCATTTCCGCAGCATTTTGAGCTGCAGTGTTTTAATGCAAAAATGCAGGTGTTTTGATTTCCAAGCAAATTCTATGGGAAATAGGCATATTCTGTGCGCACTACGCGTCCAAA